>NC_051449.1:16151804-16205273 GCF_001649575.2 Kryptolebias marmoratus | reverse complement strand
AAAAAAAAAAAAAAAAAAAAAAAGATAAGAAACCAAAAAAATGCAATTAAATTTTAAAGGCCAAATATTATAAAGGGCATCATGTGGTTGGACAATGAACACAAATAGTCAAATTGACTTAGGACCTTTTCTGGAATTAATGAAGAAATTCGTCCAACAGGCATTATAAGGCAAGAAACGTTAATTAATAGTTAATGAAATTAGTTTGCTACAGGCAGAAAAAGTTATGGTTTCTCTGGGACCTTTTTTTTCCATGAGAAAGTCCTCATCTATCATTCTTGATGTAGTCAACAATGGTGCAGTTTTTTTAATCAACCCATCGTTTCCTTGTGTCTTGCTTTAAAAATAACTTGTAGATCTAGTGTGTGTATGAAGTAGTTTTGAACAATAATTCTCCAGATTATCTAAAGATTTTTCAAAGGTTTTTTTTTTAATTAGTTCTTGTAAGTGACCATTTTTGGATTGTCAGAGTCTTTGGAGTTTAGTAATACTGTCATAGTTTTGTGTTTCTTGGTTTTGTTGCATGTTCTTGTTGCATTTTCTTGGTCTGTTCCTTGTTTTTTGGTATTACTTTACCTGCTCCTGGTTAGGTAACCTTAAATTTGCAGAGGGCCAGTGACCCCCCCTCAGTATATGGACGTCCTAGATATCATTTAAATTTAGCCAGATTCTCATGTTTGCAAGGTGGCAACTCTTGTAGCAGCAGAAGAGCATTCAAAGTGGAGGAACATTACAAGGTCGAAGCACAGCACAATCAAGGTTTGACAGCTAGCTTGTTGTGATTTGCACATCTACGATGCGTGTGAAATCTAGGTGAGTGCTTAGAAAAATTTTGCCTCGTACTGCATGTCGCTGAGTCTGATTAACACCACCAGAGAAGAGGACAAAGATATAGAAGCGACCATGTCAGCATTAGCAGTTTATTCTGTCTCCCAGGGGAGGGAGTTGAGTAGAGGGAAGGGGCGTGATGACAAAGCTGGTAAAATGATGGGCTCTGGATGCCCTTCACAACCTCTGAGCATAAACAACTCAGACCAGGAGCTGCTGATAGACAGACTTGTTGTACATAGGATCCTCGAGGCATTTCATTTTTTATTCTCCATGCAGCTGGAATACTACCACTGCTGTCACCAAAGCATCCTGATCACATATTACTAATTAAAAGTAGATATGCAACAGTACTTAAGTGTCAGGGAATATTTTTGATAATGATTCTTTAAGCAAAATTCTACTACAGAACTTTTTAAAGGAATGTGTTGTATTTTGGAAGATATTTGGAGGTTTGACACAAAAAACATTTATCACAACCAAAAATGATTAAATTTAACAGCATCTAGAAGAAAGAAGGCACACTTCATGAAGCTGAACCTGGATGGTTTATGTCACTGACAGCTTTAGGCAGGCCGATCTCTAGTGAGAGACTGAAGAATAAAATTAACAAACTGTGAAGCAGCTTTCATATCATGGGTGAACTCTGTTAACTGACTGGTGTAAAAAAGAAAAGTATGAGCTGAACATCTGAACAGACTAAAAGATTTTTTAGTCAGGATTGATATGGTCCTGCGGCCATCATTTTTCTAAAGAGAAAGACAGAAAATAAAAGTAATAACAAGGTCCTTGAAAGTACAAGTGAAAGAATGAGCAGCTTATTTTTTGACTTATTGTTCCAATTTAATTGTGCAACAATAAGATGTTTTACATTAAATACATCTGACTATAAATGCCCACCATGACCTATTGATTACTTACTATCATTAAAAAAATACTAAAATATATTCAGCGTAAGACTTTTGTTTAGTCTGATGATAATTCTATACACACAATTGACCTTCCATTTAGTAAAGTAAAAAGATCATTTTTTTCTGTTTTGAATTATATCATATTACATCTCATAGCTTTTGTAATGTTGTTTTGTGAAATCAATGTCGATAAATCTCATTAAAGATGCTGTGGAGTTAAGGGGCTCAAAAGACAGATGCTGAAACACGTTTGTTTTGTTTTACAAGAAAAGAAAGAAAAAAAAATAGAAAAAATACTTCAATTTTTTTAAATAACTAATCTTCCAAGCAAAACTGTTGAGTTTTCACTATTTGAAGTATTTCTTGCTTATGAAATAGAACTAGATAATATTAAACCTGAGTTAAAACATCTCACTTTTAGAATTTTTTTTAAAGCTTTATTAAACCAAAACAAAAATGTGCAACCCGTCCAATGAACCAGACTGTTGTTGTGTTTAAGATTTTGCCCCAGAGTGTGTCTCTGCTGCATAAATCAAAACCCGCACATGGTTTTCAAAGCAAACACATGCTGAATAATTTCTGCACTCTGGCACACTCTGCATCTCAGCTCCCCTTAAAACAGTGACACTGACTGCCTAATCTGCCTCATCAGTTCTAATCCACATTCTCGACTTGAGGGATGTTGTTTGAGGACTTCGTCTCAGAAACCATTGGGAGAAAAGAAGATGGCCCCTGAAGGCATGACCTTCCCTCACTGCCACCAATTATATCAAGGCCTTATAAAATATAGATTATGTGCCATCTCTGTGCTGACATATCTAAAGGCTGGTAGCATGGGGAGTGTGCGCAGAGGCCACAGGCAGAGCCCAAGGGGAGGCCAGCTTGAAAATGACAAGATGAGGGGAATATAGTAATACAAAGGATGACCTTGATGGGTGAAACTGGACCTGCTCTGGCTAAGGAAAGAATAAGCTTACTGCCAAATGACTATGTGATCGATTTAAATCTAATCAAAGCTCAAAAATATTAAAATGCACTGATTGCAATGAGATTCATTAGCCTAAACTGCAATCCGGACCAATAACCATGTATTATTAATGGATAGGAGCTGAGTTTGGAACAATTGGCATTTAACTTTGTGTCTTAACCTTTCAGCATAAATGTCAAGTCAAATTCTAATAGAAAAAGTTTGAAGTTCACCCAACAGTAATTTCATACGTTTCAGCTCAAGTGTCTTTCTGGGCGCACATATATTTAAAGCTTAAAATGCAGTGTGAAAGGCGATCAGAGATGAGATTTTTACAAACATCGGTGGTGAGATTTCACATTTCATGGTGGTGTATGACAGAAGAGCATGAAAGCTTTGCAAGCCTTGTCTTCACTTTTTCTTTGCACACACACACACACACACACACACACACACACACACACACATACGAGCATGCCAGACACCAAACACTGTGGATTAAAAAAAAAAGAAAAGTGTGCTGGTGGAAGAATGCTTGTGTGATGCAATCAGCAACAATACGAGTCAAAAAATCTTGTCAATAAAAAGAGCCTTACTTCAAGAAATCAGATATTCGCCTTGCGATTTTAGACAAGGACAAGATGTTGTTAAAAATGTTTAATCTTGTTCAAGCTATCTTGTTATTTCTGGACAGGGTTTGTAACACAGGCAGCAGCTTTTATTTTATAATGCATGGGAATTCAAAATACAGTACAAAACTCAATAATGCAAACATTTTGAGACAACTGAAAAAAAAGGTGAAATGATGGTGCAAAAAATGAATAAAATTAATAGAAAGTTAAAAGTGTATTAATTGTATCAGAGGGTGAATCAACAGTGACTTATGTCCTGCATATGTTCTTATGTAGATCTTTCCTGTTTTTTTATAACACTTTTGTCCCATTAATATGCTTTTAGGTATTGCAAAATAACAAACATTAATACTTATAACGAACAATAAAAAATATAATGTGCACTATCTGCACAAATGACCTACAACTGTGTCAAAAAAGATTAAACAAAAATAATGTGTCTGCTTTAAAGACAGACTAGTACTCGTGGTACAAATGTGCACCTTTTGTTGCAGCTCCATTAAAAACAAGACAAAACAAACTAAAACAAAATAAACTTGCTAGTCACAAATTGACTGCTGACCATCTGTGATATCCTGCCTATATGTCAACAAATATATTTTCAGCACACCAAATTAGGACGTCTTAAAACAAAGCAACCTCAGGTCCCAGTAGTCTCAGGTAAAGAGGCAGCTCCCCTTTAAGTAGAAATAATTTAAGTAGAATATGATAAGCCTTCTATTAAGTCATGAATATGATACCCTGTCATCACAGTTGGATGTAAGAGGTAAGAGACCCAATTCCAACAACCCACACTGACAAGAACCATGCACCTACCCTATTCTTTTGTTATTCTAACTTGTTTGTATTTGTTCTGGGGGGGACCGGCTACTTATTCAGGATAAAACCAGCCTCTCACCTGTTGGCTGCATGCTCCATGGGACAAAAACACAAACAAGGATACAAAGGAACTCTTTATTGGGACAGAGTTGAATATCTAAGTTGCAGATAGAAGAGGCAATATCAGTGTAAGTGGCTACTAGCAAAAGATGTCCCCGGGTTTTGTTACTTTTTTTAATTTCACCCAATGCATGCCTTTGTCGGGACGCTCTTTCTGTCTGGAGAAGCTACCAAAACCAAATCTTATTCAGTCCTTTGGCAGGTCTCTCTTAGGTTTTTAAGATTGTCTTTCTGTCTTTCATCTACTAAAAGAGCCATGGTCTTTTCTTACAACTTTCTTACTCTCTATTGTCTCTTTTTCCCCTCAATTTTTTTGTGTCTGTCGTCTCTCTTCTGGTCAGTTATCCCTCAAGCTCCATCTTTGGGGAAATCTGCTCTGCAGCCCCGAGAATACCTGTTTTCCAATTAAATCAAGATGTATTTGCCTTTCAAAAGGCTCTCTTTTCTTGGGCTTCCTCCCATTGGAATAATTGATGGAAGTCTCTGGCCTCATGATAAATGGCTCCAAAGGCTGAAGATGAAAAGAGAGATGAATGATTTCACCCCTGTGAGGCCTGGAGTGGAGTGGAACAAGGAGTGCTGACATTGTGACAAATACACTGACCATGGCAACAAAACCTGGATGAATCAGCAAGGGACAGAGGGGTGGCATGTGTTCATCTCAGCTCGGCAGACGTTCCTTTCTCCACCACCACCTCTGCACATCTGTATACCCCAAAGACAATTACCTGAGCCTTGCAATTAACCGCGGGCGAAGGGATAATGCTGACGGCCTGCCAGGAGACGAACGGAGGTGGAAGGAAGCCAGCTAGATAAGTTTGGAAAGCGTTGCATCGAATGATTGTGTTTGTGCGCTCTGTGAATACGCAGAGGCCAAGAGAACAGGTGCAGTAGGGTGAGACGATGCCCCAGGTGACTTCATATGGATGGCGCCACCACTCTGCCAGCCAAGAGTTTGAAGATGAAAAAGGTTTTCCCACCACCTCTGAAACAATTTGCTGTCGTTCAGCTGAGAGAGAGCAACTGTCTTTAAGAAAGAATTCAATGAGCGTACGACAGGCCATCTGTTTCAAAAGGCCAGTAGGCAAACAGATTCCTACTGCTCTGCAGAACAGTATGACCATCGAATGCTCACGAAGCCAGTAATATTACTGATTATAAGTATCAATAAGTCTGTTATTAATACTTGTTTCTAATACATACCAGTAAAAAAAAAAAAAAAAACACAATCAGTACTTCTAATTTTTCTCTGCTTTGATAAAATCCAAGCCACAAACAACTCGCAGATTCTTGTAGTCATAAATCTGATTTTAATAAATTAAACCAAATGGGTTCAAAGACATTAAATTTGTCAGAAGTGGTCATGTGAGAGTTTCAGCTGGTATGCATACTCAGTAAGAGCAGCTGGCAAATTAAAAAATAAATAGAAAATAATAAAAGCTAGAGTCTTTGAGAACATGCAGTAATCAAAATATCAAAATGGAAAAACAGATTCGATTCCACAATTCAACAACGCTATGTTTCATTTTGCAGAGGCTTTTTTAAACTAGCAATGATTAAGTCAAGGTGTTTTTGTGCTGAGGGACAGATTGAATTTTTTTTTTTTTTTAATTCTTTTAACCCAAGTCTTTTTTTTACCTTACCAACTTTATAGTAATTTTTATTTTATTTTTTTATTTTTGAGGACTATAATTTAAGGACCTGGGTTAATAAGGTGCTGCTTGAATCATGCTAAGGATTGTTGAGTCAAACCAAAGTGAATACATATAATCAGTTTGAGTCAGCTTTAATAGAGATGGAAAAAAATAATAGCTTGAAAAATATGTTTTAAGGACAAAGTAAATCAAGTTCCAGGAACAGGACAAATTACTGCAGACTGAGTTACTGAGAAAAAAAAAAAGGAACAGCATAGTGTTGTAATGCAGCAAAGAGTTTCTATACAAAGAAGTTTTTGGCTAAAATTTGAGCTGAACTATGCTGCACATTTATTCTGCCTGAAGTGATTACTTGTCATCTTTCATAACACATGTTTGTGAATCCTCCATTGTTTCTGACAGGGCGATGGGTCAGTGTCAGTTTACTGAAAAACATCTTAAATGGAAGGACCCGGAGGAATTTGCCTTTTTTTTCATGCCAACCAGCACAAAAACAATACAGTGAAGTGTTGCATAAGACAAAGTACGTAGTAAGTAGAAGAAGTAAAGTAGAAGTAGAATTAATTGAGCTTTTTACAATTATACAAACATCAACTCACCATTTTTCCCAGAGCTTTTTGTTACGTCTCACAGCTTTTCTAGGTAAAGGTTCAGTGAATAATTTGTCAGCTTACAAATTCTCTTCTGAAGAGTCTGAAAATTAAGAAACTATGAAAAGTGTTGGAAAATGCGTGTCCATTTTCTCTTAATTTCACAATAAAATTGAAGATTTACAGACAGAATCGTTTTTGTGTACCTTTTTGAATATTTGATTTTGTGAAAGAAGTAATATTTGCATTTATATGGATAAAAAAAAACCATGACATAGAAGTTGAAGGTAGAAAATAATGTTTTCAGCTTTAGTGTGTTGGTAAATACATGTGAAAGTCTTGAAAAAAAAACAAATGAAGTGGTATCAGTGTGTGCTCTAATATTACTTTAGCATCTAGACATTAAAGGTACTTTATTTTTCAATACTGGTTTTATAGAAACTTTAGTACTTCAACTTAACTGTATAAAACTAAAGCCATGCTAAATTCATGTCGTTGTTGTTTTTTTTAAATATTACTATTTCAAACTGTAAAACAAAAGACCAATTGAGACAACAGGATCCTATTTCCTCATGATAAACTTAAGCTTCTTTTATTGTCCATTTTCTTGGACAATTTAACCAAACATCCCATTGTCCTTCTAGCCTCAGTTTTTAGTTTAGTTCTCTCATCAGTGGGAAGAAAACACAGTGACCCAAAGCAGCCTGAGTGCTGCTGTGCAGCTCTGCTGGATGGGCTGAAATGATATCTCAATTCATGATATTACTCAGTAAGGCCCGTGGCTGCTTCAGCCAAAGCCCAGCAGAGAGTCGCTAGAAGTGAAGTGCTGCTGCGCTGGGCTTTGTTCTGGACGTATGCACTGCAAACCCAGCGGCGATGGACGGATAAAAAGGTTTGAGCTGTGAAGGCAAAGCGGGAACACAGAATGGGAAAGGATGAGGGGACCAGGCCTCAGGGGTATGGCAGCAGAAGATCCATTTAGATTAGTCAGTTTTAATATACTCTAAAGTTTCCCAAGAAAGGCAGTTTGAGCCAGCACTTTACCATCTTATTTGATTCTCCATCATTCTTCAGGCGACCTCAAATGATGTGGTTTTGGATTGCTACCCCAACGAGCCTCGTGTCTCAGCTGTTATTTCAAAAACAAGTAACAAATCATGCCCTGCAGTCTGATGCCTTCTTCAATGTGAGGCGATTTAGAGCCACTTATGAGGAGCCCGCAGCAACCTTAGCAGTCCGCCTGAATGAAGCACTTCACAGAAATATGCCGAATTACAGTTATTAAGTTTAAACCCTCTATTGTAGTAAAATATCAAGACAAAGGTTGTTACTTATGCAACACAGTGCTGGGAAGAATAATCCCTTCATTACAGATGTCTGCTTTTTGGAAAATTTCTCCTCTTCTGCAATTTAAATGCCAAAAGAAGAAGGAAAATACCATTATTCTCAACTCTTCTTAACACAGATTATTACTTCAGAGGCAAATTATCTTTGCTATTATTTTCATTACTTTTTCTATTTTTTTTAAATTTTCTTTTCAATTTAATTAGCCAGTAGGAAACCCATAATGGAGCAAATGGTACAAAACATTTCAATTTAAATGGAAAATTACACAGGAAAACAGGAAAAACATTAATCTTAGTGCATTTCCTAGTGTAAATGGAAGCTGTTTTATATAGAAAATTTGTGTTCTGTTTTAAAATTGCTGCCAGGTACCACATTTGTAGCGTAAACGTCTCGAAAAATAGACTCTTATTCTCCCTGATTCTTTTCATTACTGATGTTGTTTTGCATTGCAAACTGAAGATGGTCAACTTTAGATTTTTCTACACACAAAAAAACCTCTTTTAGGAACCCCAAAGACATTTCTATTCTGAATACACAGTATTTAGGCCAAATTAGTCATGAGGTCCATAAATGCATGACTTACAGGAGTGTGAGCGCGAAGATAGAAATGCTAGTGACCCAATAGAAAACAGTGTTTTCTGTTAAGACTACTGCTGAGCCACATCAATCACAAAGCTCTGGATAGTTTTTTTTTAATTTTTTTTTAAATCTTTAAATTTAGACAAGCGAGTGACGGAATACTGTGATAAAGAAGTGAGCCAACAGAGCATAGGATGAAATATGGTCTCATACCCGTGAGGTATTCTGGGTCAGGCACGGGGTCTGACAGCTCCTCGTGGCACTGAACCTCCGTTGGCACCGATGCCACCACCATCCCATCTGGGAGCTGCTGTTCAATGCCTCGGGCAAAGTTCTTCTGCCTGGAAAAGACAAATGACATGAGGCTCCTTTTTTAGAGACATCAGAGCTCGGTTGACCAACATGGTGAAGACAAAAGAAGAGAGATAGAAAGAGAGCAAGGTGGGACTGTCGTAAAAGGAAAGTTATTAAATGGAAAAAAGTGAGGCAAGTGTCAAATATTTGCTTCAAGCAAATGCAATTTTTATGTCTGTTTGTTTATAACACAGTGAGAGGATGTCTAAAATCAAGTTACACATGTAATTAAAGCTGTTTTGCCCCAAACTCTGTTTTATGGACAATTTGACAAGTGAAAATAACAACTTCACTGAAAGTAGCTCCGATTTAAAAATCGGTTCAATGACTTACAATCTAATTACCTGTCTGCTTCTGCCAGGCCAGAAGGACCAAAAAAAAATATACATTATTTGAATATGTGTGCAGTGATGTGCGAAGCGTGCTTCATAAAATGAGTGACAGAAACTAAATAATGAAATATTTGTTTAGTCATCTGCATCTGGTGCTGCCTGTCTGTGCATGGTATAAAATGTTTTGAAGGCTGTATGGTAATTCATAAAAAGACATTCAGCTGTTCAACACAAAACAAATGTCAATTACTCCTGTGCTTACTTTGAAAATTGTATTTACTTGTCGGTACAATTTTATTTCGGTTATGCTGTGTGTAAACTTTTAATGAATAAACACTATCAATAAATCACTCTTTACCTCTCAGAAGATTCTGTATTTTCAGTTCAATACAATAAAAAACTGGCAATAAAATACCATAGCTGTGGATAATGGTCTAGTAACTGGACTGCCTGTTCTTTTTTAAAGAATGTTGTTTTGGTTGTTTGTTGTCTTTTTTTTTTTTTTTTGAAGATGGGGAAAAAACAGCAGTATCTTTAAAACATATGACAAATGTTAAAATACAGATATATTTGCTTGTATCTTAATATTGTCAATAAATGGCATAAATCTGACATTTTTATTGTATAACTGCCCTGGAATTTATAGTCAGAGTAGTAAACAAACTGATTTTATTTACTATAAATACAATGGTAATGAAACTGCTGCCTTCCACGACAAAGTTTCAAACAAAACAGTTGCATGATGTGTTATTGCTCAGATGTGATGAGGATGACTCTTAGCTACTACCACACCAAGTTTTAGCTCAACATTATTGAAAATGACTGACTTATACTTGTTTTTATGTTTCCTTAGGTCAATTGGTTATTACAGCCATCTTGATAACTTTCTGAATTTTATTAAATTGCATCTACTGGTTCATGGTATATTTTGCTAGCAGCCATGCAGGCTAACAAATACAAATCTAAATAAATAAAAGTAAACAAAACCAGACAAAAAAAATGCTTGGAAAGATAAACTAAACATATTCATCTGTTCCTAATTAAGATTAAGTTCAGACTCTTTTTGCAGCTACTTTTCACACACACACACACACACACACACACACTCATAAACATGTCACAGCAGGAGACATGCTCTCAGATAGAAATATGAAAAAGAGGGTTTGAAGCAGCCTCTCACTGCAGGAGGCAAGACATAATGCACAATGCATGCTAAGTTTGCATTAAAGCACGTCAAAAATAGGGATGAGCCTCCTTTATCAATTTTGTTGAGCATACACACATATACATAAATATATATATATATATATATATATATATATATATATAAATCACATATATTTGAATATCTCCACCATGTGAACCACAGCAGTCTGCAGGTCAGCTGAAGAGAGGATGAAGCCACAACTGATGCCAGCATGCCCCACTCTTGCAGTGACAGCTCAGAATTAGGTGCTACTTTTTCCCTTCTTTTCACTTTTTACTTTTGATCTTTAGGACATTTTAATTTGCAGCTCGGGTGAAACTGTCCTTAAAGGAATTCAGAGCGAACGATGCGAACATTTGCAACAGCAAACACCTCAGAAGAACTGTTCTGACAAATCATTATGGTCCCTTATATATATATACTAAAATTATACAGAGTTGGGTGCATTAGAGCTTTGTTTTGATTCTGAAGATTGTTTTGCAGCAGAACTAGCTCATCTTCTGTCTGAAAGCTGATGTCTGCATGTTCTTTTGCGGCAAGTGACTTCTGCTTGAACTCCCTCATTGTGCCCACTTCATCATTCCCACTTTCAATGCTGTTAAGGGTCAAAACAAGGTTCCACAACACAACAACTTCAATAAATCAGTAACTTAAGTCCTTCAGCTGTCTCAAGACCAGAGCTAATGAGGAAATATCTTCTTTTTTCTCCTCTAGGAAGCCATAGTCATGACTATTTTGACTCCAGGCTCATAATTTATAAATGACCCTTGTAACCTTGTACTGTACATTATCCAGAAGTAATTGTTTTATTAAATAAAGTAGCTCAAGGCAGCATAGAAAAACTAGTTTTTGTCACAATGGGGTGAAAAAGGATAAAACAGAATGTGCTCAATATGTTATATGCATAGAAAAGAATAAATGGCTGGGTTAAAAAATCACTTTGCCTTAAATAAAAATAGAGAGTGTGTACTTTATCTTCAGCTGCTAAATGTGCCACAATGTTCACTAGCAAAACAGTAACTTATGTGACAACTGTTTGGTGCAGGGGAGGTGGTACGCTGTGTTTTTATCAGAGTCTTCTGCTGAAAAAAGTGCCTGTTGCCATTGGAAACCAGCTTAATGAGAGTCGTGAGGCCAAACAGAAACCGTTGCAGCCATAAAACCGAAACCATGGCTTATAAGACACTAACTGCCTTGTAAAGCTAAAGGGCACAAGCCGCATAATAATTTTTTTGCAGCTCTGTAATTGTAGGTGATTGGTTTCACAGATTAATTCAACCCAAGCTACTTATAAAAATCACAGCTTTTAAATTAGATATTTTGTAAGCAATCGACACAATAGTTTGTAAAAAAATCCCCAGACCATTTTAGAGGTCTGTTTACAGCAACATAATAAATATAATTGGGAAAAGCTTAAAACAGGAACATTTAGCTTGTTTGTTAAAAACATATGTACCCGGTCACTTCACTTTGATTCTCCAAAACGTGGCTGAGAGAAAATGCAAGTGTAGGCTAACCATCACAAGGGAGCTCCAAAACAAAAATGGAAATGATCCCAACACAAAACACCAAATGTACTTTCTGTTTCTAGACATGTCTTGCATGAGTGACTCATTTGCTGCTGCTCTGAAATTACTCGTTTCTGTATGCAAAGGATTTTTCTTGCTGGTAATCACAACTGACTCAAGATATGTAATCAAAGCAAGTAAAACTTGGTTAGATTAAAATAATGTATGTTTGTTGGTTTAAACTGCATCTTATTTTATAATACTTGTGTGTTTACTAAAGAAATAATGGTCTTGTCCATGCTTTTATATCAGTGTTCTTCAAAAACACAAGTTCTCTTTCTTGACACTGCTGACAAAGTTCCTGTTGATAGACGCCATGTATGAAGCACAATCTGATCTGTGCCGTTTTAAGAGCCTGAGCTGGTAAATAAAGATAGACAAATATTTACAAATCACAGAGTGTTGCCTTTGGGAAAGTGACAGCTTTAGAACAACAGACGCCACAGGCTGCAGAAGAGGCTTGTTTCAACTACAGTTCTGAAAAATGACATTATGTTTGCACGGGTCACAGTGTGGCCAGGGGTGAAATGGTAATTAGAAAAACAAAGTCGTTGGTTGATCGGTCATGGTGGTACACCACAAAAACAGCCTGACACATTTAATAGTCTCGAGTGAAATAACAAATATGCAAGAAGGTGCAACAACAACATAGATTACGCTGTAATAAAAACTATTACTGTAAGTGTTGCATTTGATTTTGAAACGTTTCTGTTCTTGCTCCTTTAACCACCTCCTCTAAAGCCCTCATCTCTCTCGCTGTTAATTTTACATTCATATAAGATGATAGCACCTACTGAGCTAAAGCTATCTTCCTATCTAGAGCTGAGGTTCCCAAAGTTGGTTCAATTTTGAGGTCTAGATGAGAGCTACAAAAATTTCAGTTCAATTTAAAAATGAATGATAACATATTTTACCATCACTGTATAAAAAGATAAAAAGCACAGTTGGCTAAGGATAGAAGTGATCGCAATGGTTGTTGATACAGTTATTGGTATCATTATGCTCTCGTTTAATTGGCCTGAATACTTCAACCAAAGCCACTGTCATGGGTTTTTTGTGGGTCATACGCTGAAAGGTTTGGAAACCAGTGGTCTGGGGAAGATAAAAGCGGTCTTATGGCTTCTGTAAATGAACCTTAGTAATGATCATCCAAGGCAGTGTGCTCTGTTTTGTATCAGCATTGCTGTGAGTCTCTCATTCTGTATTTCTGCCGCCGAACAGCTAAGCCGTCGGTTTATCTTCAGTCTAATGTCTTGAATGACTTTGCCGTTGAGCTAGAGTCTATAAACCTCTACTGGCATGCACAAATCTGTTGCCCCCATCTTTGCCTGTAGTTCTTCCTTTGTGGAGACAGCAGCAAGCCAGCCAACAGTTGCCCTTGTGAATTGGGCTTTGTATTAATAAACAACCCCTAGGAACAGATGCACTATGTTTTAAAGTTGGATTATGAAAATGCACAGCTTAAAACACATAAAAATATCAGGTAGTGTATAATGTAAAGTTCATGTATATTAGGGATAAACATAAAAGGAAAAAAACATTGGTATTCGCCAAATAATGAGTCCAGGTTAGACTATAGCACAGAACACACACATAAAAATGTTTCAATCAAACCAATCTTTGTCATAATCTAATTAAAGATGCTTTGAAAGGGAATATTCAGATCTTTTAGAAAATGGTTCTGTGGAAAAGTTATGAACAATTAATATCTTACCTGTTGCAGATGGCTAGTTAATAAACCTCAGTTTGGAAAATAGACTTTTGTTCTGACTGTACTGACTAGCTAGACCAAAGTAAATCTTAAAACAACTTCAAACTTTGAACACTCCATAGGATGTTCATGTGAACACTATCTCATAACCCTTTACATTGTCATCAAACATGCATTACATGGTTATTTACATAAAAAAATGTTTGTAATGTTATGTACAAGCACAAATAGCAGTAGCAGCAAGATGCACCATCTTTGGTACAGCCTGGAATACTTCTGGCAGGAATATGATCACATTTCTGCTTGAATAACTGTCCATCCATCCATTTTCTTTACCCATGTGTCTTTTCCGAGTCACGGGTAGCTAGTGCCCATCTCCAGTAAGGTACAAGTTTTAAAGACTGGAGTTGTTTTAAGGCAGCAACAATACACATTGTTCTTGGCCCCACTCATGCTAGCTGTTAGTTCTTAAGTTCAACTATTTCTTCAAATTGAAGTTGTTCAGAGGGCTGTCTACAACAAGCAAGATATTAATTGTTCATAACCTTTCTACAGAATCTCAGATCAGAAGATCTGAACCATCTCTTCAAAATTCTTTAAATTCTTACTCATATTAAGTGGCCGACTAGCTGCAATTCATGGTGTCATAACAATATATACCATGACAAACAAGATAACAGTGGTACTAAAACGCGTAACGTGTACCTTTAAATTCTTTGGGTTAACATCTAGATCAAATCAAAATACTCACAAGTTGTCTATTTGGTTTTATAAACCCTGTCTTGAAAAGCTGTGCACAGATGTAGCAAGACGAAGTGTTTCCGAGGAAGAATCCTCAAATTAGTCTCGCCGTATACATTTGTCACACATTGCCGTATGGATCATCAGCTTGCACTCAGACATAACTTGTTATGTGTTGCTACATTTGCAGCCCAAAACAACAACAAACAAGGTTGGCAGGAATTTTATCGCACTGGAGTCAAACATCTGTCATTTCCTGCTGAAAGTAATTATGCGTGATTTCAGTTGTCACTTTAACAAAGCACACAAATTGGGATTGTAATGACTGAATCTCGACTGCTTTGCTGAGGACGGTGATTTTTCTCTTAGAAGCCTGCTAAGTGGGACATGGGCCTGGTTCCTTTCTTTGCGTTCATGTCTGACAGTTTTTCACAGCTAATTCTGTTCGAGGGTGACATGTAACATTTAACAACCATCTGGCAATGTAAGGGATGTCATAATTCATTTTCTCTCTTGAATTTCAGGAAACTTCTTGCTGAACTGCCAAAACTTAGTGAAGCTTTTTTTTCCCCCTCCTTTGTTGTAGCGGGAGCTGCAGTGAAGCAGCCACCTGTTTGATGAATTATTGAAATTTGAAATGTGACAAAACACTTGGACACTTTTGATTCGCATCAACAACATTTTCACTTTTGTCTGCTTTTTTTTCCCTCACCGTGATCCCCTTGACAATGACATTCAATAAACTCACAGAATTCAATAAGAGACAATGAAGGCCAGAAGCGACCCAGCCCCGCCCCACTGCCTCTATTAAGTCTGCAGAAAACACATTTCATATTGTAATTAACTGAGTCAATGAAAGTATCCCTCTTGAGGTCGTAAATGGAGGATACAGTACAGAGTGTTGAAATTAGCCCCAAAATGTAATAAAAAAAAAGAGACGCACAAACAAAATACTTGAAAGGAAGGAGGAGTTGTCAGGTAGCAGCATAGACCTAATCATTGATCCCAAGCAGCAAGCAGAATGAGAACAAGAGGGCACTAAAATATTCATTAAAACCTGCTCTGAGCTTGTCAAGTGAGGGGGGAATAGAGAGAGGAGGACGGGGGGGAGGACAGTTAGGAGTAATGAGAGGAGGTTAGCTTTTTAACATCTCATTACGGGAGTCCACTGGCTCCCACAGAAACAGGAAGATGGAGACCCTGCCACAGAGGGCTGTAATTTGAAGCCGGATCATTTCGAAGACGTCGTCCTGATAGCGCCTCCATCCCGGGTATGGGAGCGTCACGTCTCGTGTTGCTTTGTAAGCAAAGTTGCCCAGTGCCCCACCCAAGTCTGCTGCCAGTGACAGGAAATCAGATAAATGAACTTGTTTCCATGAAACAAAAACGAACCTTACTGCACAGGGAGTTGGGATATAGTTTCCCAAGAGAGGAAAAAGAGGAGATAAAAACATGTGAAGCGGTTCCAGGGATGGCGGGCTTAAAAGACGGACCATAAGGGAGCCATGCTGGGGAGCAAAAAATCAAACCAGCTTTGTGTGTGTGTGTGGGAAAGCCAACACTCTAGGGAGACAGAACTGAAAAACACTGTGTGAGTGTACGTGCGTGTGTGTGTGTGAAAAAATGTGTGTTTCTGTGCATATCTGAACACCGTGGCTATTTTGTCTGTGTCGGTGAGTGTCATGTCACGGGCCACCTGCTCACAACACTTGCTGCTGCTTTCTCATAACCTCCCACCCACCACACGCACACACACACACTCTTTGTTGCTGCTCCAGGCAGTCTAAAGGAAAAAAAAAGTGCACTGGGGCCACAGAGCTGATCCATTCCCCGCCACAACACACACACACAGACAGGCAAAAGTCCTCGATAAATAAAACATTAGCAGCAAAAAAACACAGACTTTGTTTGACTGTTTACATTTTTGAGCTTTCTGCGGACGAAAGAGGGATTTTGTTGGAAAAGAAGGTGAAGAAAATAAAAAAGAAGGTACAGAGGAGTCCATTTGCACAAAACAAAAAGAAAAGAAAGGCAGATATTGATGCTTTTGCAGGCGCACAGAAGAAAACTCAGAAAGGTAAACACAGAGATATATTTGGAGAGAAAAAAAGAAAAAGGAAAAAAAAAAAAACAGAAAAAAGAAATATCCACTGGTGGTTAACGATATAAAGTTTTGACTTCCCCTTTTGACTGAGTGATGGAGGCAGATGCTTTGTGCCACTCTAGCACAGTGGGGTAGATGCTTTTGAAGAAACGCCAGTGAACATCACATGACACTTCCTTTCTCTCCCTCCATCTTTCTCTGCTTATTTTTCTCAAGGGCAAACAGAATGTCTAATCAGGATGTGTGAGAATGCAATTCAGGGTGCTGTTTTACTAGCATTGCTTAATCATCAATGAAAAGTCAATACCTGTTCAGAACATAGCATTTTATTGCTTGAAGTTTAAAACAACAACAAAAACTAAATGAACATTGCAAAGTTTCAAAAGCTTCTTTTTCTGAGGACCATTGAGGTGATTTCATCAACTTCTCAGTTCTTTATAATCTGTTACAGTGTTGCAGGAATTGAGGCTGTGATTGTTAGGTGGTTAAGATGTCCTCTGTAAGTTCGTACCTGTATTTGTCAAAGACTGTTTAAGAGTATCAAACAATTTAAAAAAAACAACTTAAACAATTGTAGTATATAACAGGTTCTGCAAGTTTGCTTATTTACCTTGTGTTCCCATGGCTCATTGAGATACATGACTGCAATCAAATACCATCATAAATTCACCTCTGTTCATATTTGATACTCTAGCACAGGTAGTGTAATCTTCAGCAACACCAGGTAAGCCACAGATTTATCGGTCATATTGAAAAAAATTCTGTAGCAGAGCAACTTTAAAATATCATATATACCGTACCTCATAAATGTGCCATAATATTGAAAGTGAGCAAAGTTCTAACAATAATACACAATTTTATGCTACATTATGCAAATGCTCTTTCTGCACTGCTACGGTGTTCTGGCTTGCAGAACAGACATTGTCATTGCTTGCCTTTCTTATCCATCTCCTTAGAGCTGCCAGAGGTGTATTTCTTTACATTTTTGGCATAGTATTGAGTAAAAAAGACAAAGTTTATGATATTGTGTGGTTGTCGCTGTGTATGTATTGTGTTTCTAGAGTATGTGTGGCTTTGTAAGAGTACCAACACACAGTGACACGGCATTTTTTCGTAATGGTTGTGTGATGATTTCATTTATATTATGTGTACATATGTGATGTTTAGTTCATAAACATGGCCTGAAAGGTATCTATTAATGTGTGGTTTTGGTTCACTTGGTGAGAATTTGGTAACTAACTTTAGGTTTCACAATGTTAACCTGTGCCTTTTGATGACAGTATGGAAATATTACTCTACTTTTACTCAGTGTTTCCAAAGTAATGCCACATAGCTTTGTCTGTTTTGTCACACTTTTTATGTATTAACCTTTGAAATCCACATTTGTGAATTTAAACAACAAGACAACTGTTCCTTTCACAAAACTTTTAAAAACTGGGCCTGAGATGCCTTACGTTGTCTTGGTGTGGTCCATGGGTGGGTTGAAGTAAACCGGCTGCTGTTATGCCTTTGAACTACCGAGTGAGGTAGTGACAGAGCTGTAATGGTCTGTGCTGAGTGTAGCATCACAGCTCGAGGGTGTGATGTAGTGGATTTAAGACAGGAGATGTCTGACACACATTTTATGTGTATTGCTCCACACCAACGCTGCTGAGTTACAATCCACGCCTGTTTTGGCTTTGCATTTATGAAAGCTCATATTGTCATGGCACAGGCCAGATTAACCGGTGATTTATGAATGGCCAGAGGCAGCTCATAAAGGGTCTCACCCTTGCGACTAAATCCCAAAACTGTTTTGAAAAAGTGACAAAAGTTTGGTCTTTTATACAGAAATAATAAAACAATATTACAGAATATTAACAGCTAATGAGCAGAATAGTAGATTTGATTTTATGCAAATCCATATCCTTTCAAAATTGCAGGTCATACACAAATGTGCTTACTCTGTGCCAGTCGCTGTTACACCAATTCACCCTTGGGTTTTAAGTAGTCAAAACCAATTTTAAGCTTTCAGTATGTGACATTTTTCCTTTATGCTTCTTGAATGACTGTAATACCTCGAGAACCTTTTACGGGTTGTCACATGTTGAGAAGTCTCCTTCAGCGATCAAATACACTGATGCCATGTAACACAGGATTTACTTTTTAATGCAACATATTCAAAAGTCTACTTCAATTCATCAGCACATTGAAACCTGACCTGCAACATGAGTATATCTTTGCCCATTATTCATAGAATGCCTCAGGTCATAATGGGTTAAATTACATCTTTCTAATTTTGGGACATTTCTCAAGAATGAGAAGAAGTCATTCCTTGCAGGGTGTCATTAAATTTGACATTTAACTTCCAAGAGGACAGATTTATCTTCTCCTGCAAGGCAACCATTTCCAGAGGGTGAATTCCAAATATGACAGGTTGTTTCTACAACACTATTTGTGCTCTGTGTAATACCAAACCCTAAACAGTTTCCAGATGTTCAGCTTTGATGCCCTCTTCCTGTGACTTTTGCTAATTTTAAATTGAAGTGTTCATCTTGTCCAATTAAATTAAATTTCAGCACACAGGCTCTTGGTCAGTTTTAATTTGTTTGCTGTTATCTCTTATAATTAGGCCTTGCATTAACCATGCCTCCCAGTAGAGTCTTCCTTCCTCTTGCACCACCACATCTGTACAGGAAGCATTTGGAGTTTGTCAGAGTCTGGCTCTGACCGCACTATCTATTCGCAAGCGCTTTCAAATAAGATCAGTGCATTTGAGATTTAGATTCTTGATGATATTAACTTTCCTGCCTCACCCATCCCTCCCTCTTATAGACTCTAGTGGTGGATCCCTAAGTGGGTACATTGCCTCTGGCGGCGGAATCCATGCACAGTCCAAATTAAATTCTTAGGCCACAGATGCCTTTGCTGACCTTCTGGCTTCCTGGGTTTGGTGTAGATGATTACAGCATACAGACAGAGATAATTAACCGCCTTCAAAGTACTCTACTTTCCACATTAAACCCTGCACAAATTAAAATGGGAATGTGTATAGCTGTTTACCATAAGCGTCACAAAAGAGGAACTAGGAGATGATTTTTGCTTTAATATTGCTTTTTGTTCCCAGAATCTATGCCTGTGTTTAGAAGCACTGTGCTTTTACTGTGAACAGTGTCTGACAGGGACAAGTTTTATTATCACCATTTTCTATTTTACAGGAAAAGAACAGACATAAAATCCACCAGAGAATCATTACCCCCTCATGAAATAACCTTTGCAGATACTGATTCAATCTGATGTGCTTTCACAACCTGTGGAGACACTTCGCTAATGAACCAAACATATTCCACCTTCAGAAATTCTGAAGGTCCAGAATACTTAGGAGACCAACATCACTATGAGGAAATAAATGTGTAGTACCCAAATGGTTTGATGGATGGATGGATGGATGGATGGATGGATGGATGGATGGATGGATGGATGGATGGATGGATGGATGGATGGACAGAAAAGTGTTGGCAATTCAAATTGTTAGAAAATTGCAAGAAAGTAAGCAAATTTTCCATTGAAGTAAACTTTTGAAATGAATGCAGATTTGGACAAATTTTTCGATAATTACTACTGATAATCAGTGTGCTTTTAACCTTGGATGTTTATTGTCAGAGGAGAGCTCCAGTGCAGATGTCAAAACAGCTGTAGCTCTCTTGTGAGAACATTTGGAAATTGAGAACAACTGCAAACATTTTGAGACACTTTGGAGACTCCCTTGCAAATGTCATTCACCAACTAGTCACGAGCAGTCGCAGCCCAGTGAGATACTGCTTTTATATTTTTATTGTGTTTACAGAAGTCCAATATGATGTGAAGATTAACACACACAAAAGAAAAACTTGTGTCAGATCGTGTTTTGTTAAAACTACTCATCAATTTGAAATACTGCTGCAGTGAATATCTTGTGTCTGCCTGACTGACAGAATTACTCTGCAGGCATTAACTTCCTGGTTCTGTTTTGGCAAGAAAACATAAAATACTGCACTGGGAATCTACATTATTGGCATGCATTTGTAAAACACAACAAATTGTTGTTAGGGAATGTTTAAACAGGCACACCTTAATTTATACCCATATATTGTGTGGTTTTGTATCATGTGCCACTCCAGCGCATGTTCAAGGACCAAAACAATAAAATCCATAAATTGTATGTATAATCTAGACCTAGTTTTAGTGACAGAAGTAGTGCTAAAGAGCTCACTATCTAACTTCTGATGTTTATAGAGTATATAATACATTTACCACTATAGTCTGTATCTTCTGAACCACTTCTAAGTGTGTTGATTGAAAGAGATCTATCACAAAGCTGTCAGCACTGCAGGAGCCAAACCTGCCCTAACAGCTCCCCTGCTGAGAAACAATTGGCTGAACAATGTCCCACTTCACCGACAGCTTGTGTGGTTACCTGAATGTGGCCTTCAGGATCTGTCCGGAGGTGCTTTCTTTGGTGTGGTTGTTATATCCGTAGAAAAGGTCTCCAAAGACAGTCTGGTTGGCGGGGATGTCTGTCGCTTCGCCACAGTCTATCCCCTCAGTGCAGGCTTCAGACAGCGGCAGGCACGACCTCCCATCAGGACCTCGCTTATAATCTTCAATGCACCTAGAGTGATATTTAGGATTAGCTACAAGGGCTTCAGTCTTTTTTAAAAGTTTTGTATGTTTCCTGTCAATTCTTCCTTAATATAAGTTGCATTTGATAATATTCTGACCCTAGGTGGCTCTCTTATTTTTATCTTCTTTTCTTTTCAAATTCATCTGATGAATCTTTACAGCGTAAAAATAATGTGTGAACAAATCAAACCAAAAATATTTTAAGCTAGTTGTCAGTTAATTTACAATTCCGCTTCTACTAAAATGAATAAGCTGCACTTTAAATCATAAATCACATGAGAGCAGGCTGCGGTCTTTTGCTTTAAAATGTGCATGAAAGATTAGATAAATGTAAAAAAAAAGCATCAAAAGTTACAATCTCTGATCTGCAAAGCAGACTTTTATTTGGGATTAAATCCTAATCAGTTTTCTCTAATGAGGTTGTACGCCCAGATTTTAACAAAATGGGACAGAAACCATCTATGTTGACTGGAACAGATCTAGCAAAAAGACATCAACATGGTGGCAGCTAAACACTTCAGAGTTTTGTCTGTGTAGTAACAAAATAGAACCTGACACCTACTTTTATATTTTCAAGCTGTCACCCATTTGCTAATATTTTTTCAAAAATAATATTTTTTTCTTCATTTTTTCAGGAGTAAAAAGGCCAATGTAGTGATTGCTGGTAGCTGAGATCTCATCTAATGGCAAAGCAAATTTTAAAACATATACATATATATATATATATATATATATATATATATATATATATATATATATATATATATATATATATATAATGCTTCATAAAGAATACATATCAAACTGATTAACATTTTCTAAGTTGGAATAAATAAACTGGGTCACATAGTGTTCTTAAAAGCTGTGAAATATATTACTCCTTATTCCTCATGACTGCATAGAAACAGTAGCTGGAAACGAAGAGAAAGAAAACAGCAACAAAAATGCTTGAAGAAAACCCACAATGTGTGCATTCATTAAACACTTTAAGATTACCTGCTGCACTCTGAGTTTCCCTTTATTAATTTAATCAGCACTCACATGAACTCTATCACATTATTCATTACCTAACACTTAAACATTACTTTAGATAAACTGGCTGAGGCATTCTTGTTGAATGAAGATTTAAACACATTTCTAGCTCAGACCTTACAAGTTTGCAATTCCCCCTCCTATGTAAATTTGACATTGGATGCTATGCGTACAACATGATGTTTCAGAAAAAGACGACAATCGTTTGTGTTCAATTATAAAAGTGCTGTTAATGAGACATGTTAGGGTGAAGATTAGAATGCATTATCATTTTTTTTTCTTTTTCAATAACATATCTTGTGAAAGCTAAAACTTGATATTAACAGCTTTCCACATTTACTGTACACAGTGAGCAATCATAAATGCTATTAACTCTGATGTGTGACTGCTGAGTGGCAGAAAATGTGAACCCACATGGTTGATTACACCACTGCTAGAACAAAACAAACGTTCACAAAGTAACATTAATGACATTATTATGATGTTTTTCTCCAAAGTCAATATAATTGAAAAAAAAAATGACACAGCTTTAGTTTGCTGTCGCTTCAAGGTGACTGATCTGAAAATGTCACAGATAAAGAACTACAGCTTGAGTTTGCCCTTCATACCCACTCAGCTGTTCCAAAAACTTTTTACCGACACATCGTGACAAATTCATTTCTCACTCAACCAATAAATTTCTCTCAGATGCTACCAGCAGTTTCTCTAAAGGTGCTTTCTATCTAATAATTGCTTTGCTTTGCAGAAGCCTCTGTGACGAATACTTTATACAGTATTTGGTAACTTGTTTTCAGGCAAGCACGTACTTTTTCTGTCATAGCAAATGAGATGTGTTCTGTTGGTTTCTTGGAAATACAGTGAGGAATTAGACAAACTGGCATAGAACATACATATTAAGCATTGGATCACACCATACCTAGGTAGTGACCACTTACAATGCTTTGTATTGTGAAGATCTTGTCTAGATATGCTTTTTAAGATTAACAGCTATGTAGCTAAGCAGAGAAAAACAGAAAAATTGTAAATTTATTTCTGGAACTGAGGGGCTAACAAAGTATTTTAATAAACTTTGGGATGTAGAGTGGGGCTGTACAGCCATAACCAATGCTGTAATAAAAGTCATGGTTATATCATCAATTACAGGAACTTAAGAATTACCTAATGAATCTGATTTGCATGTGTTGTAGACTGTTTCTGTCCCTTTTGGCTTTCTGAGCTCAAAGCTCAACATTAGCTTTATCTAATTCACTTGTTTCTTAAATCTTGTTTCCTAAATTCGAAACAAAAAGTTCACAGAAAGTTTTCGCTTAACTGCTACTTCAATTTCAGATATGATCAATTTTGAAATGAGGAGGACCTTCTAAGATGAGGGGTGAACTCAATAGCTGACCCAGAGATCTTACCTTTGGATCAATATAGAGATCGTTTTGTCTTTGAATGGCAGATAAAATGGTATTGACAAGGTACCAAAGCTAAAACAAAAAAATTATTTTGCAATAAGTATGTAAACAAGTGAATCAAATGCATCCACAGTCACTAGTTGAACACTTTGGGGGTTAAAAAAAAACCATCATGAATTTTCATAGATTGAAACAGACCTGTGCACATAAATAAAGGAGATAAGTGCAAGATCCTATGTTAATCCCTACGCTGTTAAAGTGATAAAGAAACCTATATAGTTTTGTCACACCTTCTGTGGCAGTCTGTCAAAGTAGTGATGACAGCTTTCAGTGTCAGGATTATGAACTGTAATAATTACTATAATTATGAATATAAACTGCTGATTGTGTTCTTTCTTACCCACAAAACATCTGGATGTTGTAGAGTGTTGGGTCGTCCTCTAGAGGGGCCAGCTGCTGGAGACACAGCTGCTCACATCCACCATTGAAGCCGTCGGAGCAGTCGATGCCGATGTGGTGGTCATAGCACCCGGTCCCATCCTTCATTGGACTCAACCCTGGAGGGCACTGTGGGAGGAACAAGTGTTTTGGAACGACTCATGTCAGGATTGATACATTTCTGTTTCATTTAGGTACTGTTTTCCTAGAACTAGCTACGGAGGGGAAAGGCTGCAAAATTAACTCTAATCCCTGATGGAACAGGTACACACACGCAAAAAACATTTGTGTCACAGAAGACAAAGAGTCACATTTCTGTTCCCATTAGTGCAGCCTGAATGAGCACCGAGTCTAGTTTGAAAAAAAAAGGAAAGAAAAGTAAAATGTGTCACAAAAATACCATGTTGCCAGCATGAACAACAGCATTGGGCTGCAACAGATAAATGAATGTGTATGGGTAAAAGAAAACACAAAGGGAGTGGAAATAGTAGTAATCTAAACTTTTGGCATTATGAGGAGAAACAACTATCTAGATTGACAGCAGTACAAATACAACATATTTACTACATTTAAATGGAAACATTTGCTGCTTTATGTTAACAAGTGAAGTTTGACTAAAATGCCATCACATTATTTGATGGAATTATTTTTACTAGAAGTAACCTAGAACATCTTTGAAATCCAAAAGAGTGTAAAACAATATAAAAGAAACTGAACTAAGCAACCTTTTTACAGCAATATATTTTTGTATTGTATTGTATTTTTTATTCCACTCTTATGAAGGTGCCTTTGACTCTGGTTGTTAAAGAGGATGAGTCTCTGTTAAAGATGGGTCTTTTCCCCCCTTTGACTAGGAAATCAAAAGCAAGAAAAAAAAAGGACAATAAAAAAGTTTGTTCAACAGCAAGAGTAGAGGAAAGTTTATTTGTTGAGCGGTTTTGGCCAATTAAAGTGTTTTTACGAAACCACTGACAGCTTTTTTTTTTAAATGCCAACTGCATTGGGGATAAATTTAAAAAAGAGCTGTGAGACCTGACTTCACCTCGACCATCCTTATCTACAGCTTTGTTCAGAATTTCCCAAGATGTTTTTTTATAGACCTGTCAAGTCGATTTTACATAATGGTTTCTGTCAGCTATTACTTCAAAGGCAACTTTGATGAAGTACACTTTAACAAGGTACTATTGCATTCACAATGGTGACTTGGATCCTTTCAAGGAAGAAAGGAAAGTATCAGCGCCAGCTTGTTTTATTATGTAGACCTGCTGGATTCATCACATATTTCAGGTGGTTCATTTAGAAGATGAAGCTCACAGGTTTGCTGTGAATTCCAACTTCTTTCCCATTTGTTTCTAGCTGCACTAAACTTTGATTTGTTCTGACCAATTCTGACCAATTCAGACCAGGTACAACCTAAATGTAAGTGGCACGTTATAACTTTCAGGGCAGAGAAACAACTGTCTCAAAAATGCAATGAGAAATATTCATGAAAAGTTAGCAATTTACGTAAACTGAATTTTAACGTCTCAAGGTTATAAATCTAAATAATTCAGAGGAATAATGTTTTTAAAGCTCACTGATCTAAATAGTACTTTATGAACTCCAAAATAAAAAAAAACTATAGCCAATTCTTCAGAAATTGTCATGTATGCATTAAAGGTTTGGCTTTACAAACAGAACCAAGGAGATTTTAAGTCTGAAATCATTAACAGTCTAATTTAGTCTTTTAAGTAGAAAAGAAAGAAAAAAGGACATTTTGTGAGCTGACTCTACAAGTCAGCCATAATTTTAAAGGTAACAAACCACGGATTTAAATTATACCAACAAGACTTTGTATGTTCTACAAGTAAAAAGAGATCATCTTGGTGATAACAAATTTCCACCTATTCTTTGCCAACAGTGTTAAAAAAAAGAGTGTACTGTATGTGTTACATTATCATTGTAGACCAAACCGAGGCCAAACCTTCTTCTTCTTTTTAGCCAGTGTTACTCAGATTTCTAAAGTGCCATTTTCCACTGCTTTTTACTTGAACATTTTTACTGAGTGCAGAGCTTTATGAGAGCTTTTTTTGTGAAAACTTGAATACAGTCCCAGGTAAATGGAAAGGTTGACATTTGTGCTCCTTTTCTTGAGGTTAATGCGTCTCCTTGCTTTTTTTTCCACTCATACCACTTTCTAAAATCTTGGCCACTCCCAACAAGGGCACGTGAGCGAAGGTTTCACTGCTATTTTACCCTTCGTTCCACTTCAGAACGTTAAGAACTTCTTTACTTGTTGTCTTTTTTGGAAATGTTTATCACCATTTTATATTTAGCCACCATTTTAAAAGCTTTAACAAGTAGTTGTTTAGTTTATCTGGAAAGAGAGAGATAGGTGGTAAATACCCTGGAATGTGAGCAACGGATGTGCTAGCAAGGAAGGAGGAAGGAATTGCCCTTTGACCTCCAGAGAAGGGAGGCAGTGACCCACCCTCTGGAGGAGGGGGAGCCCAAGTTGTAAAAACCAGAGAGCATCCTTTGTTTCCTCAGACAATCCTGGGGTGATGGCTTGTCTAGTTTTCAAGGTGATCTGTATCTCATTCCCATTGATTGTCTCACAGATGCATCTGGTTTTATGACTGTATGAATATTGACTAATGGTGTTTGAATAAATGTGTTAAACTTTAAGGTAACGTCTCCTGAAGGTCTTTCCCAACAACCAACTCTGGGAGGTAAAGGTAGTTTATCTTGACACTTTTTAGAAAAGATCCCTTGTCATGGCAGATATTATATGAAATAGGGTGGAAAGAAGAAGAGGTTGAAGACAGAAAACACTTGGTGGGAAAATGGAGTTTGGTGCAGAAAGAGGAAAGGACAGGTGATACCATAATGATGTTATTTGGATTGATAATTAACTCACTAACAATGGCTCAAAATCCTTGATCGACACTAGACTTGCGCTGATCAAATCTTGTCAGACTTCTTAAATCACCTGTGTGGTTTTAAGAAGCTGTTATCCAAAATGGACATTATCAGTCATTGAGAGTTTTAGCAGCTTCAAGTTTACCTGATGATCTTGACCAATATAAACAGTAGTTAATAGCTTCTTTGCTAACTAGATAGTGGGATATCCACATTAACAGCCATTGGCACATTGTCATGTATTGTGTTTGTTATTATTGGTTTTTTTTTTTCAGTAAGTTCAACCTTATGACATATTTGGTGTGGTATATTTGTGGAAGTGTCTGAACAGAATGGAGCTGAATGAGTGGTCTTTGGTCTTGCTCCCTGGATAAACTGCTATTGATTTTGTCACCCTGTGAGAGAACAAGGTGACAAATGATTTATTGCTGGTAATGCGAAGAGCACATGAGACACTGAATCTCCTAATACATCTGTGGAACCTAGTGGAGTCAGTGGATTTGTGGATATGATGCAGGCAGAGAGGAATATGTATTTATGAGTCACTGCACTGCTGCTGCTCGCAAGCCACAGACAGTGCTGATTATTGACAGCCATAAAAAAGCTTCCGGCGTGCCGGAACAGCAGAAACTCTGGGCCACTGACAAGTTATCCATCGGCTAATAATCATTAAGAGTTTGAGCCTGGAAAAGCCTTTGTCTGTGGATTGTTAGCTAGAGGATTTTTTACAAAGCTGGTCTGTAATCTAGGGTCAGTTATCAATAACTACAACACCACGAAACGCAAGAGGTGAAATGTTCTCACACCTTTCTTAGCTGGTAATGACGTCAAACTTGGAATTTAAACTCCAATTCCTTTCAGCTAAATTTTAAAAATGTTTTTCTCTCTATTTTTATATTAAAGACCTTTGCAAGGATTTCCCTATGATAAAACACACCTAAACAGAAAGATTAAAAACAAACAAACAAACAAAAAAACAACTACTGAGTCATCCCTCCATCTCATTTGAATTTGCCAAAAGATCAACAACTTTGCAGCTTTACAAAATGAAAGCAACTTGAGATAAAATTTTGATATTTTACTTGCTACAGGTCGAGTGGCATAAATTAAAATGCCTGCAGGCATTGATGAAAAGAACGGCTTTCAGACAGCTGCGACCTCTTTCAGCAAAAACTTTTATAAGTCTCACAGAAGGTACTTCAGCTTAAAAATATCAAGTCAAAAATTCATTGAATAAAGCCTTTATGCAAGCAAAAATGTACTTAAATGTAGTCTCTTTTCATAGATGATTGCTAAAGGTTAGAATAGAAGGTTTAAATGTTAGAAGCGTTCCAGTTCAAGTAATTTGGTGGTATAAACAAAACACTTCAGAAAAGAAAAAAAAAAAAAGATAAATTGTAAATGAAAATGGCTACATTGAATATAAGTTTCTTAACCTTTGTTGAACTTAGAGAGAAAAGAACAGCCACTTAAACAGGAACAACATGTTCAGTTTTGTGGTAATTACAGTATATATCTGCATTTAAGTGAAAAGAGATATTTCTTGTCCAAATGATGTACAGGTCAGTGGATAATGACCATCCACAGACACTAACAAAAAGGTCTTTAAAGGTAAAGTAAATCACCATTTATCTTGGATCATTTAATAAGTGGACGGTGAGTAAGAGCGCTGTCTCATCTTCCGTAGAAGAGGCGAGCAGTATAAAGCCCACACTGGAAACCCCCTGAACCTCCATGGCTTTTAATCCTGTTTCTTAATGGAGATAAATTCCTGCAGTGATTTTGAGGCTTAAGAGAATCAGCACTGTGCTATTGCCAAACACCAACAAATCCCTGTGAGAGGAGCTGGATAAGCTACGCAGTTTTCAAATTTGTCTGATAGGCAAATCAGTAAAGGGGTACAATGAGCGAGGGCTAAAACAGCGAGGTGATGCAGCCTCCACAGAACGACTTATTGTTCCCTAAAGGATTCAGTCAAGGAGTCACAAAAGGTCCTAATAAACTTCCCTAGCTAAATGAAAAATTAAATAAACAGGGTTTAGTCCATTTATTTGTGTGTTGTGTTGGTATGTGTGTGTCACTGTGTGCATTTCTACTATGTAAATATTATGATCCTGTGGTTTCAAGTGTATTCAGGTATGGTACAAAAAATTATGAACTTGTTAAAAGTCATAAGGTAACTGCACACAAACATTATACATACTAACCAAAATGTTTAAGTAGAGGCAATCATGTGTAACTGAAATACAGTAAAAGCAAATCGGTGGTATTAGTATGCAAGGAGTCATATTCATAATATATCTGCTTTTCATTTTGAAAATTTGATCTTTACAGAAAACAGCTTTTTAAATTTTGCAATACTATTCTTTTTATTTGAAGATAAATAATCTTTCTACAAGGCCATCGAGTTTTCTTCTCAGTGACTAAGTTATTAAAAATATGACTTTAAACTGTGGTATATCAGCAAGGTATTGTAGACAGGCAGTGAAAAGGTTATAGCAAAGAGCTGTGTACATTTGAACTGTATGATAGTGCTTGTGCTTCCTGTCTGTGCCTGTTACACGGTGTTGGTGTTTTATTTAATTTAGAGAAAATCCCTGACTGAAAATGAGAAAATAGATGGTTTGTTCGACCGCCTAAAGCGACTTACATTCATGTTGACCTGAAAATGATCTCCTGTGGATGTGTGAATATCTCTTTTCTATTTGAGTTAAAGGTCAAGTAATACAGGACGGCTAAAGTCCAAACATGCTTCAGGGAATCTTAGTTTCAATGTTTTGTCTTGTGGTAACATCCGAAAGCAAAACCAGACATTTGAATTGAACAGCCACACTTAAAGGCCTTTTTCTAAAAAAAATATATATATAGCAGCCAATACCTTTAGGGTTTCTCTGCAGAAAATGAAAGCATAAATGCTTCAGTATTTATGGTATACAATAGGGATGTATGCCTGTGTTTCAGACATACTCCCAAAGCATGACAGAATTTTGATACTCAAGGGAGTAACTAGCAGTCTTCCATTCAATTTTCCACTGAAAAAAAAGATAACTTGTTCTTCCTCTGTGATTTTTTAAAACAAATACAATGCAAAGGAATACATATAGACCACTTTGTTGCATGCCAAAGTTTTAATTAATTAGTTCAACAAATGAACTTTTAAAGTTAACCCAATTTAAAAACTTAGCAAATATAACTCAAACTGTAGCTAATTTTACAAATATTCAGCTAAAAAAGGACTCTTTTTTTTTCATTTATAACACGATTGAAAGACAAATGAAATCTAAAATGATGCTTACAATATCACATAGTTGTTGTGTTTCAAATAGATGTATTTTACCATATGTGACTCTCTTGCTCCTGGGGTAGATAACCAGCTATACTGAAGTCATTTCTAAGTTTGTCATCATGAACTTCTGTGATACATTTTTTTCCCAGAGATTTTAAAAGATTTTCCAGCACAGAAAAAAAAAGTTGCTTCACTAGAAAACTCCATCTTCTTTCATATGTCCTCAAAAAGTAAATTGTTTTCAAAATCAGCTTCAAACTGTGTTGTTATAAAAGCTGTTTGTATCAAAGGTCATGTCAGATACTCAATTCCTCAGTCCAGTTTTCTGACAGGAACATGAAGGAAACTGCAGAATATGTGAATGCAGACCAACAGGAGACACTTAACTGACAAATCAGATTTAAATTAATTGATTCCTAAAACTAATATTTGTTGCTTTTGTAACTTAAATAATTAACTGAAAATAGTAAATCAAATTATTTGCCAAACTTTGTGGATTTTTAGCCCTTATTTGTTAAAAGATTAGTAGAAGTTTTTATTTGTCTAGTTAGACAAAAATGGAGCCACATACGCCCAACTTTAAAACAGACAAGCAGTATTTGTAGTTTGTGGAGAATGACTTCTGAAGTCTCACTTTAAGTTTAAAGCCCACAGCACTAACGAGATGGTGTTGCTTTTAATCCGCTGTTTGAATACACTCTTTGGTGTATGAAGAACCAGACTTTTCAACAGGACTATCTGAGGTTACAAAGCTGCAGTCAGCTGCGGGTCACACATTGCTGGTAGACATCTAACAGCACTGGTGTGCACTAAAAACAAGAAAAGGAATCTCACAACTGTTCTCCACCTAATTGAGGCAATAACTGCAGAAGTGTCATTCATGATAATTATATTGACTTAACTGCCACAGCATTGTGTGTGTTGCCGATTCCACAATTTTACACTTCACTAAATGATTGATCCAAGACTTTTTTTTTCCAGTTCCTAATAGAAGAGGAAGCTTCAGCCTTGTTAAAATCAGTATTACAGACAACATGTTTAATTAAATAGCCTTCTACCACTGCAGAGTCTCCCAATTCTTTTGTTGCTATTCATTATCTCTACTTTAACACATAGCCCACACCACAATCTTTGTCTAAGCCAAGCAAAGTAGTTCAATTTTTCATGGCCATGCTTTTGCTGGTCTAAGCGCAGAAGTTTAATATAATCCATGTCAATGCCATGTACAGTACTGTCTTCAGAAGAAGCAAAACCTCGCAGAGATCCAATGACCCGAGGAGAGAAAGCAGCAGTAATGACAATCTAATGTGCTCCTAGTCTTTGTTAGCGTCGAGCTCTAGCTGTATTTCTGCCAGATATTGACTTCTCTCAACACTGCTTAGTGTCCTAAAATGTGATCCAAGTCACAAGATGAGTTTTTGCTGCCATAGGGGAAATGCAGCAATTGGAAGTGGAGAGACGAAGCACTTTAGCCACCAGCACAGAGTCTGATGCTGTTTGGAATTATTAAAAAAAATAAATAAAACAAAGAAAACATTTGTCTGGTCAGAGAGGTGGCTGTTCATACTGTTGTTATTCAGTGATCTACAGTATATGATGTGTACTTGTGATTGTTGGATTTGGGTGTAGTTTGAATTGGCTGAGACTGCCGAGACTGTTGGGGTATTTAGTTGGATGAGGTCTTGTTTGCTGTGCGAGATGGAGCAACAAAAAAACCTTTTCCCTATTGTCGGAAAAAGAATCTTGTCAGCAAAAGACCTCTTTTGTGTTGCTGTGTGTATTAAGTTTGTAAAACCGTGTGACATCGAAGGCTGTCATTTGTAAATAACAGTAAAATTACAAAGACAAGTTGAATTTTTTGGGGGAATAAACATTTTGTCCTAAACTTTATGTGATACAGCTGATTTCACTGAGATTGTGTGGCAAAGTTCAGACATAAAATGTACCTGGGGCTAGCATTGTAAGTTATTAAAGAGTGCAACAGAATAAGCACTTGGAGGGAAAGTATGACCAGTCTTTCACCTTTGTTGAATAAAGTTAAAAAAGCAAACTATACAACTGCAGTGGCTTCTACTGTGCTCACCATGAGTAAGTGAAAGTGACTTTTTTATCACTTTTTAACCAAGCATTTTATGCTTCACTTGGCTGTGGTACAAATTGTTATGAATAAATAAATAAAAAGAAACCCGAATAATAACTGTTCAGCCTAGTTAGATAAGTGAAAAGTTGTTGAAAACAAGTGCAATTTGAAGCTAAAGCCAACCAATACTTTCACCAGCAGATTGGGCTTAGAATAATTGTAATTATTCAAACATAATGAAAGCCTTTAACATCTAAACACCACCAAACACCAAAACCTTACAGATTTTTTTAAGATTTACTTGGTTTAGCATATGTTCAGTTACAACAGATATACTAAAAATATCATTTCTGACTTTAAAATTAGACAAATGTAGGTTTACTCTGCTTTGCCATTGGTGACATGTTTCGATGCCCGTAAATTTGACACTAAGACAGAGAATACATTGTTTAAATCTAATTTAACTACTTCATTTAACTTACTTAAATTACTGTTCCAGTCATTATTTTACCTCCTGCTGGTACATTTTAGTAAAGCAGTAACCTCCTTCTTCAGTAATGTACAGAAATATTGTTAATTTCATGGGGACTGGTGACAAACATTTAGTAGAAGTTCTTGCTTTACAAAGCAGTCAGACCCAACATGAAAGCAAAGGTTGAAAAGAAATTTCATTCTGGAACATTTTGTACAGAAAATACATTTTTAAAAGTTCAAGTATTTGTTTAGTGGTTTAACTAGATTAGGCTTTTATTTGCTTGTAGGATTTGTGTGAAACTGTGCAGCACTGTAACTCCTTGTGATATCTGCTGCACCAGTGTGTGGCATTTTATATAAACTCTGTTGGATCACAAGTGGCCACAAAACTGTGACATCAGACATCCAGGTTTAATCCGCGTGAGGCCACAGAGACTTTCCTCAAAAGCTCAGTTTAGGAATAGCATTTTGGTGTCAAACTTTGTGTATAAATCATCCTCCAACAGAAAATATTTTTTTGGATGGGAACATTACTCAAGGACTTCCAACCCTCACACTAAAAAGGAAAAGTGATCTTGGAACCAAAGAGAACTATTTTCAAGGCAATAATATGATAAAGCCTAACTTTTATCAATCAGTCGAGTTCTTTTTTTATCACTTTCTAACCAAACATTAAGTCTTAATATACATGATCAAATGAAAAACAAGCATAATGCTAATCAAGTTTTATACAACTCTCACACTGTTTCTTTCTTCATTAGTCCACATCAACTACACTAACCTTTTGATTTATCTTATTGCAGCCAGAAAGACACAAATATTAGTGAGCGATTACATGCAAGAATGGTGATCCTATTATCTTGTGTAAATGAGGCATACAAAGATAACCCCTCCTCAAAGCTTTTATTTTGTTAGTATTGATTCCTTCTGTGGGTAAATTATTTTGGCACTCTGTTGAAGGTGGAGTGTTGCATTTGTGATTGTTTGAACTGACTGTGTGACCAAAGGGACAGTGATTGACTTTTTTTTTTTTTTTGGAGGAGGAGGGGTTATATTATTAGGCTTTTATTCCTTTATGAATATGCACCCAGCTGCAAAGAAACAGGTTATTCTTCATGCTTCATCACTGTGTGGGATGTTGTGATTTGTTGATTTCATTTCAAAGTGTTAAATGTGTTGCTACCGTTGCAGACCACACTGAAATAGCTCCTGCCGGTGATGTTTGAATGAGAAAACAGTGCTAAGGGTATTCTAGCAGCACGCATAAGGTTATATCAAATTGTATGTCGTTTGTTACCTATATGCATAATTTTCTCACCACAATGGTCATTTTAGTGTACATCTGTCCTGGAGCCCAAGAATGTTTACTGTGAAGAAATCCTGAACGTGTCTTTAATTTCAAATTATGTAGGGAAGCTAAACAAATAAAGTCACCCTGCTTGTATCCACATTGTACGAACAATTCAAACATTGTTCGAGTCATCTAATCATTTAAGACTTGTTATTTCTGTTAATAATGACATTATTTTTTTAAAATCTTTTTCTAAATGTTACAATTACTTCTTTAAATACTTCCTAATTATTATTTTTAAGCATCAACAATTTTCCCAACTGCTCTTTTAAACTGTGCTGCTAAATGCTTGTATAATTATTACAATTACCAAAAGGATATTTGAAGACAAATTTGAAGAATTTAGCAAACTAAGAATGGGTTTGACCTCATATTTTCTGTTCTGTTATAGTAAAATTATTTGTTTTATATCATTGACTCATTATGGCAATGTTTACTGTGTCTTTTTACCCATGTGTAGTAGGATTCAAGAAGTATGATTCAATTTACTTTAAATGTCCTGTTATTTTGAGCCTAATTAACGTTTCAGCTTAAATATAGTAGATTTTTCTAACTGTATTTCTTCTGTACTTACTTACTTATATGTAACTGCATTTATCAATTAGCTGTATAGTTTATTACTTTGACTCCATTTCTACTCTTTTTATGAATAACTTGTGTACATTTTTGTACATTCAACATAAATGTTGTCCTTTTGGTTTCTCTTTCACTATAAACAGTCTGATTCAACTCCATTTTATTGCCTGCTGCCAGGAAACATGGACGAATCCATAAATGGCTGTGTTTGTGTGTCTTTGTTTGTCTTTCTGTCAGCAAAATATACAACAGATTTTAATGAAACTCAGAAATCTTTCATCGAATACATACGTATCTGCAACTGGTTCACATATGGACTCAACTTAATTTAAGATGGCCACCATAGGTATTCAACTAATACTCAAACACAAAAATAGCTATAACTCAGTCAGTTTTATAGATACTAAGCTAAAGTTTGGTGTGGTAGTAGCTGAATGCCATACTAACTAACTGCACATTTTTTTAAATTAAAACTTTGGCATGCAAAGTGGGCTATATGCATTCCTTTAAGAAATGAAAAGTATAAAGTAAAATGCTATAAAACAACTTACACAACATACAAAGAAAAACTGTGAAACACACTAAAACTGCACTATTGACCGATATCTTGCGCTTTCCACATGAAGTCACACACATAAATCTACGCTCACACACATCGTAAATGAGCTGCTTGGATCGTGCTCAGCTCTCCTCCTCATTCCATCTTGGTGGCAATCTGTTCTGCCAACAGCATCCTTGTTTTCCACCATTTTGCAGGGGAGACAAGTGACAAGACGAAACTAATTAATCTCACAATCATCCTGTGATTATTACACTCTCACTTCCACAGGCGTCACATGCTGCTTCTCCCCAGGAGTGCAATACATCAGCGAGACAGAGCGGGTCGGTCAGTCGGCACAGACAGGCAGCATCAGACGGCTCTCGCACAAGAGAAGATATTAAACGCAGACAGGACAGCTACCGGCAGCACTGAATCAGACAAGGTGTTAATTGATTAGGGTGGTATCACATTTCTGGGGCTCAGGCAGTTTACCGTGCTGATTAGACAGGTGAGAAGCTCATTTATAAGCTCAACAGTCACAAGATAATTACTAAAACCCACATTAATATATGTGATGGTAGCTGAAGCGGTCTGGAGTGCTCTTGGGCAGGATGTGTCTGTGTGGGCGAAGAATAACAGAGTTGCTCACTTGCATTGATGTTGGCAAATGTTAGAAAATAAAACGAGCAGATCACATTTAAAGACAACAATATATCCACAAAATGACGTAAAAATTTAAAATTGGTGTAAAACATTCAGTAACTATTGACACACAGTATTTCCAAATACAGATGTTGTTGCTGAAATAATTTTACTAAAAAAAAAGAAATCTAAAGAATACGTGGATCTTGAACCGACTTCCAGACAGATTTAGCAAATCACAGGAATGAAGTTAGATGCTAGCTTAGAAACCATGAGTCTAATGACGAAAAAAGGGGAGACAGAACATAAACTATACTAACGAAGTAAGAACATTTAAATTAAAGGTGAAAATTTCACTTACTAAAACCAGTACAACTAACTGTGCCACGATGTGCATAAATTGGGATGTAGCTTAAATTTGTATGACTTAGTCATGAAATAAAAAATATGAAGGTGAAGAAAAACTGGGCTGTCTGACTGATTTAATGCCATAGCTCATCTCATATTGGTAACTTCAGGTTTTGGTGTCTTTTCTATAATAACCCTCTTTCAGTGTGGCTTAGGTTTTGGAGGTATTAACATACCATATGATTTAGCTAAAATTTTGTTCTGCAGCAACCTTTTTTTTTTTTTTTTTTTTTTTTTTTTAGATTTTTGCCTTTTTTTCAACTCAAAACAGACTTACAGTAAATAAAGAAAACATTACCCAGTTGCATTACAGAGCTAAGGGAGAAAGAAAACAATTAATGCAATAAAGGCAACATGGTTTATTGAAGGTGTTTAGATGGCTACATTACAATGTGCCTCAGATTATCGAAAAACTGAAATTGAGATTTAAAGCCCTCAAAAGACAGATTGATGGTTTTCATTTTCCTTTAGTGGATGGAAATTCTTCTTAAAACTGAAATAAAATTTCAACACATATTCTATCAAGAATATTTTTTTGTAAATTTGTCTAAATAAAGCTCCATTGTTGGGCACAACTTTAATACTTTTGTTTTTAAAATAAAGCATCAGACCAGATAAGTGTTTTTAGGTTCAACTTAAAAATCTTTATATTGCTAATTACCCTTCCACCTTGTTGATGAAACCGCCTAAAATCATACAATAAAACTAAAGACTAAAGAAGTTTTTGTATCAGCCACAGTTTGCGTTGAGCCTAGTGAAGATAAAGGATCTTCTTAATGTTTCTGATGTGAACATAGAAACAATAAGTGCACAGTTTCGCTTTGTTAACTTTTCACAAAGGTTTTAAAAATACTACAGCACTGCATTTTCACAGGGGATGAAGATAATACAGGACAGTAAATAATTAATAGAATACAAAAGGAGGGTTTCATGACACCTCAAAGCGCTGGGAAAGATATCTTTTCACCGTTCCTCTATAGATCCTTCTGAGACTAATTTCAGAGAGAAGAAATTTTTCTTTTTTTCCCTGATGCTCTTGGCGAGGATGTGCAACACACTGCAACATAAAGAAGCAGTGTGCTAGATAGATGGATAGATAGCAAATACAAGTTGTGGGTTAAAGTCATCCTGTAATTATGCATTAAGGAAGGATGTCACAACAAAATGTCTTTTTTGTGCTTCCCCACACAAGGGAAGGTATAAAAAAAGTGCAAAAGCAAAACAGATTCAAATGCCCATGAGACTTCAAAGCCCTGGCTAAAAATATCCACTCTGTCATCTCTTGGTATGAGATGGAAATTGGATGGGTACGACACTGCTGTCATTTCAGTGCAATGTTGCTGCAACTTACAGGATTCCTTTCACCAAATCCTTCAAATGCATTAAAACCTGGGTCAACCTCTGCACATGTATGTGGCTGCACAGATAAATCACATCAGGTTCAGATGTGTCGAAGCTGATAAACATTACACAAATGGTCTTATCTTTTAATAACTTATCCTAATAAGAGAAAACAGTGTGATAGACTCTGATAACTGACCCATGGTGACTCAAGCAACACTGCCAGTTCATTAAAAAAAACAGTCTTGGTGAAGCACCAACATGTTCCTGATTTAATCCAATTGCTCAGCCAGGAGGTTTGACTCCTTATGTGAAAAAGGTTTGAAACAGTAAAAATAAATGAAATCATTTTTTTTCTCTCTTCTGTTTATTAAACTGCAACTCTGAGCTTCAAACAGCGTCAAAGCTCAATTGAATGAGCTTAAAACAAGCAAAAAAATGTTATAAGAAAGGCACCTTGGATTCCATAAATTAGCAGCTGAAGGGCTAAAATCCCAAATAATTCTTTGAATCTTTTGAAAATAAACACGGATGGAGATGAAACATCCAAGTTGAGAGTCCATACCTTACTGAGAGAGACATATCTGCACCTGATGTGAAGTTTGTACTGACTGAGCTGTCCTAAGTGAAATGCAAAATCCTTGGAATAACTGTCACACTGGCTTGTCAGAAAGTGTGATGTATACACTAACAAAAATCGAAAGAATGAGCTTTCCATCAGGCTCAGTAGTACTGAGTTTGTATTATCAGTAACAGCCTGAAATCAAGAAAGTGAAGAAAACATGTTCGTGTTCCCTCATGAGCATAAATGGATACTGATGATCATGTTTTCTTAAACTGCTCAAGATTGCATAAATAACCGTCTTATGTAGAGTTCCATTTTCGAGACAAGAATACTTTGATCAAATGGGTTTTGAGTGATTCCACCATTATACGCCTTTTGCTGTGTTTGAAGATAATCTGAAAGAGATACAACTAAAATGTCTTGTAAAATTCCTATAACTTTAATTTTGGTATAAAAATTTTCTTGTCAGCTTAAGGTACTAGCTGTAATGAAAAGACATCCGAAAAGTGCAGAATGATTGGAATAAACTGTCCTCACTTTATGGCAAATCCTGAATTCTGTTGCAAAAAAAGGCTAAAACCAACCATTCTATTCATGTTTGTAAAGCTCATTTAGGTCTCAGACTTTCTGAGTGAAGTAAGATGATCAAAGACCAAGAGAGTCATCCATAAATGGACTCCAACATGAGCTACATGTAATGTTTACTTGCATATGTTACAACCAACTTTCACAATTCCTTGGGAATGCAGGTCTTTGCTCAAATCTAAAAATCTAAATGAAGTATTACCCCCTATTGAAATTTCTCACAAGCTGCCCCATCCTGTTTGAGATGCATCACAAGTGATAAGCATGCCGAATCACATAAACAGCATCTTCCCAGACCACCTGAAAGGCTCGACTCAAGTGCATCAGAGCACTTGAAAAGAAATTAAATTGTTGGGCGGATGGCGTCTGACAGTTTATCGATAGAAGGGGGGATTCTGGTTGAGGGATTGAAGGGAAGCAAAACACTAGCAGAAGGCAATAAGATTCTGCAAATGACAAGAATGGTATCACTGGAGTCCCCAACAGATGGAGAAGAAAACAAACCTGGCTGCTACATTTCCTGGTTGCTAAGCACCACCTGGAGGTAATGAATGTGTTGACGGTCTGAGAGGCATGAGAGACAAGAGGGAGACTCAAGCAGTCTATTCAGAAACATTGGAGAGTGCAGATTGCTGTGTGTCCTTGATGTGGGTCACTATGGCCTGCAGATATGTACAAATACATCCATGAATATTTATACAGGCAGAAGGACTCAAACACTGATGGCCAAAACAGAGTATTAATAAAAGACAGTTTTATAACCTTTGGTAAAGTGTCCAGGTAGGATGGCATGAGATCAAATCCCCCCAGGGTTTGAACATGTTAAAGGTTAAGGCAATTTCCTGCCCTCATATTGTATCAGTCAAAAGAAGAGGTGTGTGGCCTGTAAGCTACACTGTCATAACCTGAATTGGCTTTTTTTGAATGGGGAAGGTCAACTGCCTTCACAGGTGCCTCAAGGTACAGTTTGATAAAAAAAAAAAGACTCACCACACATCCAGTGGAATCGAGCTTTCGGTCAGATATGCAGCGGAAGTTGCGGCTGCAGCCTCCATTGTCTTTGGTGCAGTCTCTGACGGGTCCGAAAGAGTCCAAGAGAACCTCCAAAGAGTCGAAGGATGAACTGATCATCAGCTCTTCTCTGCAAAGACAGAAGGTAGTGGCCAAAAAAAGTATTTGTGTTACAGTTGAGTCATTGCAAGCAATGTGTGGTACACCTAAAATCACAGTTTAAAAAGTTGCACCTTTCAATTTGTATAACTCCTGGGCTTCAGTCCAACTTATATTTATTTTAGTTTAAGAGCATGTAAAAAGATGCATCAAAAATTCAAAGCAATTTTCAATGACAAACTCGTTTTTTGTAAACATAGGCATGAAAGTTTCACATTAATGCGCAATAGCAAGTGAAGCGAGCAGAAGTAAAGAATGCAGGTGTTATGATGCCAAAAAAAAAATGTTATTTTGATCTGTTTACCATGTTCATATCTATACTTAATGCTCACTGGTAATATCAACTAAATATTGTTCTGTTGAGGAAATTTTACTTTTGACCAAATGCACCAAAATTGACATTATTATTTTTTTTTAAATAAGGTTCCAACATAAGCTTGAACATCCTCAACCAACTTAAATGAATCTCATACTGTGGAAAATACATAAGTAAGTCTTCATTTAGCTAAATGGAGTTTAGAAGTTAAATATCTCCCTGTCAGAATTAGGTAATTTTGTGTTGTACAAATAAGGGTATCACTTTTCTTTAGATGGAGTTGTGTTGGTGGAAAAGAGAGGACATTGTGAAGACTGTGTTTCAGCATTCGGCTTTAAAAAATGTTCAATAAAAACATGCTTTCAAAAAGGCAGTTTGACATCAAGTTTGGATAAAATACTAACATTTTCATGTTAAATTCATTTTGTGTAATCATCACGAGAAACGCTATGACTTTTAGAAGAAGCACAACTGCTGTGCAAAGTGGGAGATATCGGAGATAAAAAGCACAATGAATTTATTATTTTAACCTTGCTGTGAACAGCTGAATAACATAATTATTATTATTTTCCACCATAAACCTCTTCCAAGGTCAGTAAAGAACTATCAAACAGAGGGACAACAGGATAAGTGTTTGAAATGAGTGGTGAAGAAGAAAGCAGAGAGGACCTCAGTGTTTCCTCACAGAATGTAAATCACTGGTACGTGTCTGCAAAGAAAATGTCCCACTGATGACAAATACGAACTCTGGTAATACTGCTGTTAATCTTGCCTTCGGTAAAGATAATTATGACCACTTTAACAGTGAGAAAATAAAAGAAAGATATACATAGTGGCCAACTTTTACCTGCAAGAAAGCAGATTTCCCTTGGTTTCCCAGTCAACCCGATGTTATCTCACAAACCAATTCTTTCCAGTATAATTGGCTATTGCTTTGTTGTCGTTCATTCTGCGGGGACCTATTGAGCAGAGCCTTTGCAGAAGATGAAACTAACAAGTGTTAGAATGCTAAATTATTGTAGAAGTCAGATTATAGGCAGGACACATCCACATGATGTGAGCAACCCAGTGTACTTATAACATGCACTGGATTCAAAAACCAGATGTTGGCATTGAGGAAAAAAGTGGTCATGAGATGAAATTTTGTAAGGCTGAAAGAATGATCGTCATAGTGCTCATTTTGGTGTTTAACAGACAGTTTATAAGCTTTTATGTTTTTCCCAATTTACAAAAAAAAGAAAAAAAATTACTTTTAGATTAAAAAATGGTTGATGCTTTTGGGAAAATAGTGGTAGATGGTGCATTTAATGACAGACTACTAACTTTGGGAGCAAAAATGACGTGGGCTAAGGACGGCATTCAAAAAAGGAAAGCAATTAGGAGTTCAAACTAAAACGGTGATTTCTCTCAGGATAAGATATATATCATGGAAAAGTGGTTCCTCAGATGGAACGGTGAAGAAATGCTACCTGATTTTCTTCAATAATATTCATGTAGATATCAGTTCAGAGAAAGATTCCCCGAAATTTTGTATTTTCTTTTTAGTCTGTCACAAAAAACACACTTTACCCGACTTTTTTTATCTTCTCTTTGTTATACTCCTCTACAGCATCAGTATTTTCCATCACACTTTTGACTTCACGATACATAAAGTCTTAGGCTAATAGCTCTTTGGAAGACATTTCCAGTGCAGAAATACTATTTTAAACTTGTTAAACTGTAGTTTTTGTCATTTTTCATAAAGTTAGCTTTAAGGAACATAATGTGTGTTTGCTACAAATTGCTAAAACAATTTACATAAAGATCCTAGTTTAAAAAGAAGTGCATCTTATCTAATATTTCATTTATTTTGAAATTGAAAAAAAATAAATAAATCAAAGTAGATACTATTAAATCAGTTCAGCTGCCACAACACCAGCTAATCAAGGAGAGAAAATCCAAATTCATTATTGTTTATCTTTCTGCTCAAGAGCATCTTACTGTAGTTACAAATGTAATCAAACACGTGGGAACGCAGCTCAGAAGCAGCACGTTTCAAAAAGGTGTTAACAGTGTTGGCTCGTGGCCCCTGGGGAACACTGAGTAGAGCATTCATTAGATCATGGATCAGAAGGAAATGAGTTATTTACACAGCATCTTGAAGAAAGCTGCCAAATGGAAATAAAATGTCGAAAAACAAAATGACAATGAGTCGAACGTGTGTAAACAAAGCAGTAGCGGAAGAAAACAGCAGAATGAAAGCATTGTGATACATGTGATGTCTGACAGTAAACAAAGAAAACTTCTTTTATCCAGCTCTTTTTTTATATAATAAAGACAGCTGTGATGATGATTCAAACATGGTCACAATGACACCAAATAACTGTGATTACACAACAATTGTTTAACTTTGACAGAAGTGTCAAATAAAGATGTCGTTGTTCAGCTAAGTCTTCCTTTATGACGTGTAAAGAACTGTAATGAAGCAGAACAAGGGACACTGAAACACTCAGAAAAAGACCTTTCTTTATAAGACATCAATTAAGTACTGCAATTTTAGATAAATACTATGTTACCTATAGCTTCTGTCAGTCCCAGGCTTAATATATGAACTTGCTCATTTCTGTCTTGAGTACTAAAGTACTCAACCAGCTGTGGCCGAGACAGCAGAGTTAATTAGTAACCCTCACAGCTGGGGCCTGAGCTGTACACACAAGTCTTTATATCTTGTTCACTCGAAAGTCATTTGCATCAAACTCGTGACGTATGCCCAGCAACAAGCACGCATGTATTTTTGTTGGATAATGAAGCCCTTTCTGTTTTCTGCTCTCGTGTGCAATGCATTGAGACAGCAGCTGATGAATGGCCACTAAGACACTCGCAGGCATTTCCTCAGTTCAGTGATTGTCTGAAAATAAATCAGATTGACACAGGTACTCAATTAAAAGGCATGCCTCTTTGCCCAGTTGTTTTCAAGCACTTTAAGCTCTCAGTTTCACTTTTGTTAACTGAGGAGTTTATGATGGGTTTGTTCAGTCAAAAATGACTGAATAGGCTTTGCTTTTTACGCTTTAAATATATGCACATATGTTCCATTCAGTTCTACTGTACGTAATAAAAAGCATAGAAAAGTTCTTCTGCAAGTAATATAAAGTATAGAAAGCATAACATAAAATCCTGTGATTTAGAAGCTGTCAATCACAGCTTGTGCTGAGTTTTCACCACTAAATTCAGACGACTGTGTTGTGATCTATACTGTCAAACTTTGCTGCGGCTCAGAGAATACCATATTGTCCACCCACACTCACCTTTTATTTCTTTAAAAGTTTTTCACAGTTTCTATTAATTGGTACATTTAATATGTGAGCACAGGTGGAAGTATGCAAAAACGACTAGAGAAAAAAATCAATAACAGTTTGTGGAAAGGAGCAAAGAAATAGATTTTAAAATGAATATGGATTACTCTTTTGACCACGAATGATTTGACATATGTGACATCTATATTCATGTTGTTGACAACAAAGTTACAATACATTTCAAGCTAGATTATTTGTATATCCCCTTTGGTATCTCCATGATCCCAAGGGCTGTCCCAGAGGACGGGTGCAATTTAATGCCTTCAGTGAAGTGACAACACAATGAAGAGGTTACTTCAAGCAGAAGATGGAAAATAAGGCAATCTCCTGGAGCCATACTGTAGTGATGGTGGGGATATTGCTAAAAACATTCCAGGTGGCCGAGCCTTGGCTGTTTGAACTCAACCTGGCTGAGCCCAAAGAAGCCACAGGAGACCGTCTCTGTTTGGGGCGCACCACTTGTGAAGAGGGAGGTTAAAGTTGAGAGCAGTGTGAGCTGGGTAGGAGGCAAAGCAGGAGGACATGTCACTTTCTAGTGTGACGATCTGGTTCTTGAGGAACATCACTTCTCTGGCAGAAGAGCTGGCATGTGATGTCAAGTGATCCCAACTAAATATAGTTAGGCTCTTCTTCACACACAGCTTGGGCACAGCTGGATTGTCTCCTTCTCTGGAGTTGCCCAAAGGGAGAGGCGTTAGGTGAGTTTGGGGGGGATACTCACAATGTGCTGGCGTTGTTGTTCTTATTTCACTCCGTGAATTATGCACTATTTTCTTCTCCAATATGTTTGCTTGTCTTCTCAACATTTTGATAAACTGTCTGACCTGACTAGGTGTTGAACAGCAGCTTTATTACAGAATTTGTGGATTTAGGAGTTTTATCTGCTTCTTCATTTAGTGCTTTTTGGATTTATTTGTAGCACTTTTTTTTCCACAACACTTCAGGTCTCCTCTGGGAGATATAAGCTTCCACTCAGCTTGCATAATTTAAACACCAAAAATTACTGCTGAACACTACTGAATGAGATATGAGGCAATAAAAAACACAGTGGTAGAAGCCCTGCAGACTTAAACTAAAATAAAAAAAGACATACAAGAAAAAAAAATGGACTGTTCCACACATAACCTAATGTTTGAGAAAATAGCTGCAACATTAGGCAGAGGACAAAATAATTTCACACTTTCTACAAAACCTGTTTTTCATAGAGAAAAAAAAGCAAAGCTCCTTTACTGCCTACAGTTTGTGCTAATGAGGAGAAAGAATGGAGAATGTAGTACTCACGAGAGCCGAGCTAATTTTACCTGACAATATTTTCACGGGACAAACAACTGCCACATGTTCTTCGCCCAAACATGTTGAGAGGGCCTCACACAACATATTCTAAAAAGACAATTCCTACCACTGGATGGATCTACTTTATGTCTTGTTTGCGCAGACTTCTCCAAACAGCACAATGCTTGCCAAACATGGAGTCACACAAACTATTTCAGAGTTATACAAGTCTTACTTAAGAATTAATAAAGTAACAGAGCAGCAAACCAATAATTTTGTCTTCATCTACAGAAGATATGAACTAATATGAGTTTCCATCATTCCATCTACATTCATAGCCATAAAAAGATGTTTTAACCAGGGGTTGTTGTAAGCATGTGCTGCTCACGTTTTCGTGGATTTTAAGCGGTTGTAAAATTTTGCACATAGATATACAATAACTTTGCTTCAATGTCAGATTTGCAAAACTCAAAAATATCAAAATGTTATTGAAATTTAAACATTGGCAACACTAATAAAATCTGTTTTACTGTTTATATTTTATTAAGTCTTTAACTATGCATTTGGACTTCATGTTCTCTGGTGTTCATCAGGGTGCTGCAGAACCCTCTGCACCCCTACTTTGTGTGATCTGATCTCAACGCTGCCTAATGAAAATGTCTCCAAATATACTTGTTCTGTGTACTATATTGCACTTTAAATGTCATTTACAGCGGACGTCAAAAAGCCTTGGTTGGCCAGCTGTTGACAAATTATAGTTAATGTCTCTGACCCGATTTCTTTAACACTACATGCTTTGCAAAGGTCCAGCAGTCCCCGTATGTTCTCATTCTATTTCACAGAGAGATACATTAAGCAGATTCAGCAGATTCTGAGCTCAAGACCTAGGCTATATTACTGTTGTGAAGCTTAAACCCTACTGTTCGTAAATATTTTTACTGCTCAGTCGCTGATACTAAAGGTTTTGAGGCCATTTCAGGAGAAGGAGATTGTAATTACTTTCCAGCTTTGTAGAAATAATTTCTTGTGTATGTTGTGCTAAACTTGCAAAGACACTCCAATCAATACATTTAGTGTCCTTGCTGAACATTTTATTCATAGATTCCCCAGTAAACACACCGTCTCTCTCAAACAAGATGTTGTATAGACACTTTTTACATTGATCCTAAATTGCTTGACGAGCCCCCTGACCCCCATCCTCCCTCACCCCCTTAAAAAGAAAATGTTGCCATGAAAGTACACAGTTATTTATTCATTTATTTTCAGTTGCTTTTAATGTTTTGGGCTGGTCTGAAATTAGGGGGTTTTAATGTATTGGAAAATAAATTTAAGCCTCCAACACTGTATCATGATAACCTGGACTGCTACAATGCATGAGCCTTGAACTATGCATTTGTACTGTTTTGTTGTGTACTAATAATTAGCTGACTCCTCTGCCTTCCACATAGACATACTTTTTAAAAAGTACGGTCTGAAAACCAACCTACTTAAAAGCACAAGAATGATGAGATGAAGAAAAATGTGTATTAAGTTTGTGGAAAATAAAGTTGTAATGTTTGAGGTTCACCGTACCAGCTCAGGCAATTAGATTTCTGCTCAGCTGATTGGAAGTGCAAGTTAATAATCTTGCACTGCAGTTGTTGGAGGACTGTTTGTGCATGAACGAGAAGTTGCACACTGTTGATTCGTTTTAGGAAGACACTGCAACATGGAGGTTAAACTGCTGCTTACCCACTGCAGTTATAGGAGTTACTATGATCAGTGAGCACTCAGTGGGTGGAAATATTGCAGAGCCACAATAACAGAAGGCTGAGTATCACCAAGACATATTTAATATCTGCACTGCTTATTTTGCACTATTTTTTCATGATTTTAAAGTTAATTTTAGGGACGTTGTCGGTGTTCAATTATTTATTGTGATGTGTCAAACTCAGAACACATATTCACTGCAGTTCTGACTTTAAATTAAAGGTCTACTATTCCTTGAAGGAATGCTAATTGCCTGCCGCCTGACATGCCAGAGATCCAAACTAAGATCCTGTTCTAATGAGTCATAGCCATTTTGGTCAAACATTGTAAATTACATTTTGTGCAGTCTTGTAATATTGCAAGATCTGATGAGATGTGTTTGTGCTCAGTGTATGTGTTGTGGATGAGTCTCAGTTACTAAAAGACCAAATTTCAGCTCAATACCTTTAAAATCACCTGAAGTATAGGGATTTCTGCGTTGGCTAAGGTTTGATTAGCAAACACAAAACATGAATTGGGTTGAGTCTGAGTAGATGTAAATTCAGTGATTACTTTCTGAAAGTTTCACTAAAATCTAGACACTGATACATGAGATATTTTCCTAACAGACGAACAACAAATAGGGTTCATTCCTACAGTTAATCGAAGGGTTTCAAGCAATGTTGTCACATAGTGTATAGTCCCTCAGAGTATGTGTTGGTGTTTTCAGCTACTACCATAACAGATTTTAGCTCAATATCTGTAAACATCTGTACTCCAGATGTTAATCAGTTGTAGATGTACACACAATGATCACTTTTTGAAAGTTTCTTTACAATTTGTCCAGTGGTTTATGAGATTTGTTGCTACCAGGTTGACAGAGTAGACTCCAATTGTCGTGTGCAATCAGTTAGTGCCCATGTATGTTTTGGTACTAAATACTATATAACATCTAAACTATATGGTACTAGAGCCAATTTTGTTTTTGCTCTGATCACTTTGCTGAGGTATCCATCTTGAAATAGGGGTTAAGTCCAAAGTTATTCAGTTAGTGGTAGATGCACATTCAATGATTACTTTCTGACAATTTAAGGGAAATCTGTCCACTGGTTATTTTGCTAACAGACAAACACACACACACACACACACAGACATAAACAAAAACATTATAGCCCTTTCACCTTTCTTTAGGCAATAAATATATATGTCAAAGGTGCAATGACCCCTGAATTAGATATGCAGCCTGGTGTTAAGGTCCAAGACAGGTTTGTAGAGTAGTTATAACTTAGACTGTGAGCATAATAAACTAAAAAGATACTATAGTTTTGTTTATGTTTATAGCACTTGAGTGTAAATACTGGTGAAACAAGCCTGTTTTGTTTTGAAGATCGCTTCTTCTTCCCTAAATTGAGCCAATTTAGCCGCCCACTGCTAGCAAAGCAAAGTGGCTAAATAATTCTGTTGCATCACTGATGTCAGTTGGGTCCAATTTAACACTGCAGCTTCGTTTTGGTTCAGTTACTTACTGCTTTCTCTCTGCAGTCCAGACACAAACACAGGCATTGCAAGCAGAGCAGATTGTCTTTGGAGTTATGAAGCATTTAACAACTTAAATGTTGCTTGTGGCTTTGAATCACCAGCTAATTTTTTGTTTTTGTTTAATTTTTTTCCTTCTGCATAATGGATTTTATGTTGGAACTCGGTACCGTTTCCCTTTGTGAATCATGACCGCTAACACCTCTTCAGTAATTTCACTGGGAAGATTACCGCAGCAATGGTAGGGCTGACTTGGAGAGGTGTTAAAAATTGCATGCATATCTTTTTAAAACAAAAACACACAAAAAAGGTTTGAGTAATATTTAAGTGCCACAATTAAAAAAAAAAAATATATATATATATATATATGAATAAACAGAAAAATTCTGGTCAGCTGCCTAACAGTTTTTATGATCCTTATACCTGATAAAACATTGTATCTGTTATACGGAGCCTCCTTTGTCATGTCAACAGAAGGTATATCCAAGAAAAATGTGTATTAAATGTCTCTTACCTGACGTCTACTGCGTCTTCCATTACCGTCATGTCTGTTTTGCACTTGGCTGAGGGGTTGATGGCAAGCTCAGCAGGAGGGATCACAAAGCTTTTGCTCAATGGGAGCCACATTCCTTCTCCCAAGGTGTAAGTAAATCTAAAGAAAGACAAAAAAAAATGTACAATAAAAATATTAGAACTTAATGGTACTTATGCATATTTAAATCACATGAAATGAAAAGGGTATTGATGTAAATAAAATAGATGTTTCCAATCCCATGTGGAAACCTCAAGAAAAAAAAAATGCAGATTTGATTTATGCAATAAGAGTAGATATTTCATTAAATTTTCAAACACAGAAGTCACACAATTTTCCAAGTCCATATTTTTTAAATTGCACATGAAACACTAAATTTGTTGTATTTCTTTCTATAACTTGACCCAGTTTTTTTTTTCCCTGCAGCTAAAAACAGTTGTGCAAAGCTACCTTACCTGTTGTGTAATTTGAACAATTGCAAGTACCGGTTTTAAGTCTCCACCTTGTGTAAGTTAGTGTGTCGTTGGGATGCAACTGTGAGAGACAAGCTGTCAACTCAAAATTGTGAGAAAATACGTGAAATTTCAGTTGCAGTCTTATTGAATTCTGAATGTTTGTGACCACGAGACCAGCGTGCCATGCTCTCACATTTCACTCAGAGGGTTGTTGACAATCAAGGCCTATTTTTGTGTCCACAACTTGCAAAACCGTTTTCCTAGCTGGTTTTGTACCCACCTAGGCAGCTGCTGCCGCAGTTATGATACTGGAGTTTACTTTTGAATGAAACAGATTTGGGCCAGTTTTCAATAATTCATATTAATCATTGGTGTGGTTTTAAAACCTATATGTGTTTTCTTTTAGAGCTCTAGAGAAAGGTTGGACACCCAGACAAAATTTAGAACCTGTCTCAAACTGAAACTTAGGCTTAAGACAGGTTTGAAACAGGTTTGAGACACCCACAACTCTGTGGCTATTTTGAGAGAACATGTTCAAAATTCAATCAACAGGAATGCACATCTCTGTGAATCATGTGAGTGAATTGTGAATGTCTCAAGGCATTTTAGAAACTACCTTGCAAATGCCATTCACATACTAGTTGCCAAAAGTCACAGCTCAGTTAGATACTGACTTTAACAAGCAACCCTCCCAGATGTTAAACTCAACACATTTGGAAAAAAAACCCCAAAAAAACAAAACAAAGAAACAATCCGTTTTAATGTTTGCATTAGAAACTTTTAGCTAATACATTTATAGCACATTTCGCAAAAGCATAAAACATCCAAACCAATTAAAATAACCTTTATGATAATATCAAATATATTCTAAAATTTAAAAAACAAACAAACAAACAAGTAGGATAAAGCATTGCATCAAAATGCCCACTTTATTGTACAGTATTGCTGATTCTGAGTTGGTGCTAGAGGTTATTTGTTTGACTGTTCAGAAAAGTTATTCTTTTTTTTGCATAAATCTTTCCTCAACAGAGGGACAATGTGTGTTTATGGACCCAATGCATACCAAATGTGGAACCCTGTTAAAAAGAGCCAAGAAGAGTTTCCCATGAGACCAAAGATGGGGATGAAATTGTAAACAACAGATGCCTGAACAAAGGCTTTAAATGTTGTATATGGCATACATTGAATTCCATTTAACTTTAAACACTGCAAATAAAATCTTCTACGTCATAAGTCAAACTTTAAGTTAATGGTCATAAAGAGCTTTATTAGAAGTTACAAATAAAGTGTGCTAATTTGTAATACAAAGGACAAAAACATGTTGATTAAATGGTTAACAATTTTTAAACCTATGATTAAGTCTGCCTTTATTGAAAAGCTTAGCATATAAAAAGGGCAGTGAAATGAGAAGGCTGTGTGAACTACCAGCCACTTTACGACCAGGGTGATTAAATCACTACAGAACCAAAAACATTTAATTATATCAACCTAATTACTTCTTTTCTTTCTAATTCAAGACTTTAAATGGATCAAAGTGATGCCATTTTTCCACTTTATGTATGATTCTGGGTTTTGTTAATGAATGTAAGCTACATAAAAAGTCATATTTCTACATTACTTCTTGGATGTTGTTCCCACATCTTGTTCTACTTATTCTTCAGGGAGCGTGTACAGTAGGAGAGCTGAGATTCCCTGTGATGCAGTGTGACGTAAAAGGGTGACCACAGGATGAATTAAACGGCACTTAACAAGCTCTGTTTTATAATGGACAACTGGGGACTTGTGTGCTGCTATATGACTTATTTGGTTCGCCCTGAGAGAAACGGGAGGTGGAAAACAGTAAGAGTCCCTGCGAGGAAACGGTTGTTGAGTGGAAAACATGTTCGCGGTCCTTAGAGGAACTCCCTGCGGTTATTTCTGCGCAGATAACAAGTGTTGTGTGTTTGAATGCTGACTCTCAGCATTTATCTTCTCTGTTTACTTTGCTTCATTTTACTCACCTTAATAATCTGTTGTTAAACATTAATATATGCTTAGGCAAACAAAATTAGAGCTGCACAGCTCTTTGAAAGCTCGCTGAAATTCAAGGTGACGTGCAGGATTGTTTGGTAAAGCCAGCTAGAGACTAAAATGATTGAATTAAGATGGATGGTTAAATTAGAATAGATAGCTGTGTGGGAACACTCTGAGGACAACATTTTAAAACCTTTATCTTAACAGAAGGAAAAGAGATGACTCTAGAGAACATGTCAACTGGGAAGGTAATGTTTCAAAGCCTTTTACAGGAAATGAAGTGTTATGGCAGCCTCTCCTGTCCATTCCCAACAGACTGTGTTAACAACTAAAAGAGTGGTCTACAATGAACTGTTTAGTTTTCTCTTCTAATAAAATAGTAGCACAGGCAGTGTTTTCTTGTTTTTGCTGCTGCACTGTGGAATGGAAGGAGTCAGAATGGACACAAAGATGCGCCCTTCTTTAAGGTGCCTCTGGCTCTTCATAAATCACCAATTGAGTCGAGCCACATGCAAGCTTTCATTAATGCAGCCAGCATCACAGAACCATGGGCGGTGTGGAGTGTAGCTCGATGGCAATGATGGCCGATGGCAAAAAACAAAAAGCATCAGACATCTTCCATTCTTAATCCCACATCCCGATGGTCGCACAGACCGTGTGTTCACATTACATCAGACCCTTGAACAGCAATGCCTGCTTACTCTTACATATATTGTCTGTTACAGTTCTGTCACTACCTGGCTTTACAGCTCAGAGGCAGAACAGCAGTAGGTTGGATTCAGTCCCTCGTGTCATTGCAATTCTTTCATAAATCAAATCAAAATGGGATAAAAGCATTTCTGTTTTAGCTTTGTAGCTAAGAGATCTGTGAATGGGGCTAGAGTCTTGTAATGAAGACAAAAGTACAACTTCTGATAGAAGTTCAGGGATCACACCAACGTACTCAAAATAATTATTTAGTTGTTATAAAAACATAACTGATGACTGGAATTCAATTGCAAAACTAAACAGTACTGGTTGGTTGGTTGGTTTTGGGTGTATCTTTCAAAGTTTTAGCCAAAATGGCATCCATCTTTATCTAACAACTAATTTGGTGTTTGATGACCAAAAACTGCAACACTAAAACAACAGGATTGCTTTGCATCCATTCAGCTGGTATTCATTTGGAAGAACGACATTTATCCTGCCAGTGGCTTTTTGTCACGTCACTTCACGCCAGATGAAAAATGCTTTTCGTAAAATATTTTGGTGGAAAACCCAAGAACAGTTTCTTATCTCCATCATTTCTTCATTATGCCACTTCCAAACGAACAGAGGCAAACATGGGGATGAATACAGCATTAATCATCTTTTAAATTATGACAGACCTAAAGGTAAATTATTCCACATTTACACTTCAAGTCAGTTTGTAACAGTCTTGTTACAACATAAGAAATTATCTGTTTTGATAGTTTTTGTTGAAATAAAAGTAGCTGTAACTGCTTAAGCGTCACATCTTTTTATTATTATTAGTTCTTATGTACAACCCTGGACCACCACACACCACACATTTTTCAGGAGTGGACTCAAAGTTTATCAAAGAGCACTGGGGAAAATTAGGAAACTAGCTAACAGAAGAAATAACTACAACAACAAGCGAAAAGGTTCTGGTTATTAAAAAAAGTAAGTGTTGTTGTTTTATTCCTTCTTTTTCCCTTTCTAAATTTAGAGTCTGATGTTTTCTAATCCCTTTGGTAGATGCCTGCTCGCACTGTTCTCGTGATCATAAGGAAAAATGTCAATCACAGATCTAACACATCTGAGGATCTATCTGACTGGAGCATTAGAAAAAAATAAAATAAAATAAAATAAAATTTAACAAAAACTTTTCCTTGGATACAACAAAGTTGTATGAAGTCCCCCTTACCTGAAAATACGATCAGAGGGTTGTTCTCCCATCACAAGATCAAAACCACGCTGGAAGATGGTGTAAGGCCAGGGACTTTCATGAAGAAAAAATAGATCAGACGAAAAAGAGAGGAAAACTGATTGTTAGGATCAAAAACCAGAGAACTTTTGAATTTTTTAGAGTACCCACACTCCTAATTTAAACTATCCAAAAATCCCAAAATGCATTTCAAGTCTACCTGCCTTCATTCCTTCTTTAAAAACACCCTAAAAGTCAAGACAGGATCACACTGTGTACTGGTATGTGTAAACATGCCAACTAAAAAATGTACTTTGCTGCTGCTGACATGCAGTGTGACATTGACTTATATTTATTTACCAGGGGAAAGGATGAGAGGTGATGACAGGATGAGACGGAATGAGAGAGAGAGCTGCAGAGGAAGAGGGAGAGACAGGAGATGGAAAGAGCAGATGCTGGTGAAGAAACAAAAAAAAAAAA
>NC_051449.1:16109457-16151793 GCF_001649575.2 Kryptolebias marmoratus | reverse complement strand
GGGGGGGCAGGGAGTGAGAGTGAAAAGAACATTGTGGCAATGAGACAGATGCCAAGAGGCAGAAGTGAGAGAGGAAGAATGATAGAGATTAATGGGGAGTGGCAGCTCTGGGACTAAACAGTCTGCAAAGTGAGAGCGTGAGGAGGAGAAGTGACAGGGTCCCGATGTCGTTCTCAGCAAACTCCTCCACCACTGTAAGCAAAAAGAACATCAGTGCGAGGGGAGAGGCTTCCATGCCACGGGCTGCAAATCATTAAGCATTTAAGTCACCCAAGGCTGCCCACTCTGTTACACAGTGACAGGGACAAAGAAGGAGCGCCGAGGAAATGAGACGCAAACATGCACAGTTGAGCGAGTGGCTGAAAATATTCAGACGTCACAAAAAGTGGAGAACAAAATCAACAATATCACTGTGCCGCAGAAAAAGTCAAAATTGTCAAATGTCAAAAATTGGAAGCCCGTGGTGTTACAGGTTAAGACTTTAGCTCAACATATTCTTGCCATTACCAAATTCATTCTCATTGGGAGGTTTTAAGTGGCAGTGGAACCCAGTGGCAATTTAAAACATTTGAAAAAAGTCAAAGTGGAGTATTTAAATAGTCTTAACATTTCTTAGCATTTCTTAAAAGGTATCCTGTGGAGTCTAAAGCCACAAGCAATTTTACACGTGGCTCTCCTCTTTCTGTTGCATTAAGCATCGCTGTGGTTCTTACATTTCTGATGTAAGAACACTACTGCCAAACCTCATGCAGGAAGCTTTTAGATAATATTAACACAGTTACCTTCAGTCACATAAGTTCAGAGTTACTGTAAAATAGTCTTGATTGATTTGCAAGATAAACCACATTTCTAAAAACTCATTTATTAAAAACAGTATAAACATTGTGTTAAAGAGGCGTTTTTCAATGGCGTGTTCTCTGACCTTACATGTTATATTGTAGGGCCCTCACCTATACATTGAGAAGGATTACCAGTGGTTGATATGGTGACAAGAAGTGAGGATGGATGCTAAGTTTTAAGGCAAATAGATTTGAAGCCAGTTCAATATTTCAATATACAGTGAATAACTTCCTTGAGGGTTTGTGGAACAGCCATTTTCATTGTTTAAAAATGTAAATTTTATGATAGAACATCTAAAAATAATATTAATTTCCACGATTTCTTTGATTGTTGTTGTTGTTGGTTTCAAAGATGAAAGATGTAGAGAAATAACCAGGAGGAGAAGGCTGATGTCTTCTCAGGCCTGTCCATGATCACTGAGGTCAGCCGTCAATATTCAGAACTGCGTTTTCTGAATGCATTACAAGATCATTGAGAGGATCCTTTCAATAATTATTTTGTCCTCACAACGTCAAGAGCTCCTCACTGACACCTGAATATTTCTATTAAATTTCATCTGCCTTGTCTTGAAGACAAAAATCCCCAGAAAGTATTAGTTTTTCCAGCATGCAAAAAGCTACACATTACTAATGACTTTTTCTTACTGTAAACACTTAATTGTTTACATTTCTAGGAACTTTATTTGAATCTTCAATTTTGTTTGCTTTCAGACACTAATTGGCACTGGAAGCTTCACAATCTATTTTATCATCTAAGGAAAATAACTTCTGGTTTGATAAGAAGGAAGATTCCTTTGTTGTCCTACTGTTTCATTTTGGAACAATAATAAGCAATCATATGGTGATTACCATAACTTACCCCTGATTGGGGCCCCACTCACTGCGGATGCAGAGATGCTTGTGGACTGGGTCCTTCATGTATCCATCTAGGCAAAGGCATTCTCCTGCAAACACAAAGGCAGTTCCTCAATCATATGTTCATTATACTCAAGCCCTTTTCATTTCACTGGAAATTTCCCTTTGCTCCTCTTTTGTTTTACTTCATGAGAGCTATTCCAAAGATGATCCTCTTGAGGCAATTAGAGCACTCATAATCATCTCTTATTTTTAACAAGGTAGTCAACATTGCCCTCCTCAGAAAACGCACACATACATTTTCCAGTAGGGGAATGGGTAATCAGTTATTTCTGTACAATGCACCTATACTAAAATGCTTACTTTCAGCCAATGGCAATTAAGGCTAGTGTGAATTCAAACCAGGCATAAACATCTTCTACAGCAGATCCATTTAAAGGCAATTCATGACTGCCTATTCTTCTTACATGTCTTTTTGATATAATTTCTTTTAGTTAAATATATCAGTCCGCAAAGGTCAAATAAGGACCCCTGCAGCACACCATATGCAGGCCAACAACTGGCAATCATAAAGATGATACACAGCAATTAAATGGATAATTTAACCAGACAATGCAGGCAGAGAACAGGAAAACAACACTGACGCTTGCTTTTAGAAGAGATTTTTGCAAGGAAATTACTATTTACTCTATTCATAAGAAGCTTCAGCACAAAAAATCTGAAATGTAATACTAACAGATTTGCATCCACATGGACATCTCACTTCCAATAATATTTATTAATATTTAACAATATCCTATTGGGTGTTGCAGCTAACACAAATTCACACCTGTCTCAAGGTCCAACTGGCCTTTATGACTTAACAAACCTCGATTTATGGTCTCATGGATGATAAAATGAAATAGCAAATATCAGTTTGTGTAAACACAGAAAAGCCAAACTCAACTCAAGACTTCCTGGCAAAAAAACTTTCATAATTTATATTCTGGCAGTTCACTTTGTGAAGGAGTCAACTTCATACTAAATGCCAGTTGACAACATTGTTGGCAGCTACAATTTACCAATAAATAACAGCCTATTAAAATGTCTTATAAATTTTAAAAGGCTGTTTTTTATGATTTGATCTCAGGTAAAAGCTGCAGTGAACTAATTTATTTGGTCATGCCTACATTCTTCTTTGTCTCATTTCTTCTTGATACCTGTGTTTCAAAGAAAGAGTAAAACAGTCTAAAAATGAGATTTAAAAATGTCTCCATAAGACAATGTGTTAAAATGTTGATACTTTTAGGACCCCAGTTTAACACATTGTCAGGAACAAAACATTGTTCTTGTGTGGCAGTACTGGTGAAGCATGTCTTACAACTTTGTGATTTCTTAGTAGAACGTCACTCTTTGATCATTGCTTCCATCTCATTACCATTTTATTGAATCGCAACAGTCTCAATAATCCTGTGCTGTATCATGTGGTTTGGTCTGTTGTGGTGAAAAAGGAGCTGATCCAAACGGGAAAAACTCTTTATTTATTAGACAGTCTGCGTTCCAATCTTCACCTAGAGTTATGAGGTATGGATCATGACTAAAAATATGAGATTCTGGATGTGCGTTGCTGATATTAGCCTCTTCCAGGCTCAGGTGAAGAACTGAGCTCAGAGTAAAGTCGTAGTTATAGCATAATCGTTACAATTTTGAATACAAGTATAACACTAAAATACTTTTCACAATAAAACTTTCGCACAATAAAAGGTAATATAAAAGTTGACTTTTGGTCATTATGCTATTTAGATCTAAAAGACCAACTTGACATTAGTTTGTCAAACAAATCAGACTAGTTCCAGTGGTTAAATGACAAATCCAGCCCAATGTGAACTGATTAGATCAATGATTAGTCTAATTACTCCTATGATTATTTACTCAGAGCAAAGCTTTTCTGAAGTGGCAAATTCCAAAAACTTACTGAGCTGTGTGGTCCGAGGCAACATTTGGGGGAGCTAGTAAAAGGGTTAGAAGCATTGCTGCTCATCTCTACAAACTGAAGCTCAATAAATCATATGGAACAGCTGCTCAACCCCTTTTTTTAAAGGACCCGTGGAGGATTTTTGCCCTGGACGTCCAGATTAGGTGATGTTTGATACAAAGGATTAAAATAAGTCTCTTGAATGTTTATTATCTCACCAGTGGGACAAAGTAATATTGATGCGTTCTGCCAGCATTGTGCTGATAAACAAAACCTGTTAACAAAGAACAGTGTAGCATCAGCTTATTGTTCTGCTGTCAACTCCCAGGAGAAATGTCAACATTGACTTGGCTCAGTATGATTGATTGGGTCTCACCTTTGGTTTAGAGGGTTACCCAGGGGTAACATGTACAACATGCTCTCTTCTTGCTTTACAGGAGTCAAGTGAGGAGCACATGTCCTGGGCTTTTATATCCCCTTGTTAATGGAAAAGGTCACCTGTCAGTACCTGCCAGGAAATCGCATTCAATGGTTCCCTACATATGTTATTGACTAAAAAAGAAATGACTTGGTCAGTGTGAAATTCTACATTTACTGTATTTGGTAGCATTTTTTTAGTCAAGAGAATCCATGTTTTCTCTTGAGTTAAGTCAAAGTCAGTTCTAAGACCAGGTTAAGTGACAGGGTTTTAAAACAAAACAAAAAAACTGATTCTCAACAAAGCCAACAAATGCTTTGTATAATATTTCATTAATATTTGAAAACCATTAGTCATTTTGACTTGTTTCTTGCATCATACACGATTCCAGTCATCAACGTCATCATTTTATTTAAATAGAAGCATTAGTTCCACCTTGAAAAGAGCACTATAGCCAGAAGGTGAGCGAACTTAAATTTATTTTTGATATAAATGGTTAATCGGCTGTACTTATTTATATAGCATCTTTCTAGCCAAATAGGCAACTCAAAGCATTTTACGACACAATCTGCCCTCATTTACCCATCTACACACACATTCATACAGCACTCTACTACATATAACTTATAAATATATAAACATGGTGAAATTTTCTTCTTCAATAAACACAAAACAGACATCCTGCTCTGGCTCACTGAGACATTAATGAGAAAGTAAGACAGTTTATTTAAAATAGAGGGGTTTTTTGTGTTCAATATTATACATAGATGTAAAATTAACAACAGAATAAATATATTTAGTTGAAATTGCTGTTTAAATATACAGTGAGAGTATGAATACATTATAATATGTCAAATTATGACACAATTGCTTTACTAATGTTATGAATACTATACAGTATGTTTAAATAAAGTTGTTTTTCCATAAATGTGTTTTTCCTTTTATCTGCATCATTTTCTAATAAATTTGTTCAGAAGCTGAATTTGAGACTCTGTGGCAGCTGAAAATATCTTTTAACCACTTCTTTTTTTAATGACAGTTTCTTTCACACTTCATTTTTTTGAGCCGTGCTGTGTATAATTCCCTGCAAAATTTGTCAGTGGCTCTTGGTGTTGCTCCGAAAGTGACAACGTTTTGATAATGTGTGACTGATAGTCACTGATGCGTCAATCCAAATGTTCACAATTTTCTCAAATATCCCACCATATATCAATTTTCCGTATTCAGTGCTTTATTTTATTATTATACATGTCCTGTCAACAGGGTTCTTCTTCTTCTAATAACTTTTAGATGATACACTGTATATTAAAGTTGCAGTCACAGTGCTGGTTCATGATGCTAGTTTTCATCCACTTACTAATCTTTCAAGCCAAAATCTATCTAAAACCTGAAAATAAGGTAATTTGTAGTTCAAATAAAAAAAAAATATTTTCTAATCATAAAAGTTAGTCTGTAAACTTAGTGAAGTTACAACCTTTTTAATCATCAGTGTTTGGAAAGCTCCTGTGGTAACGTTGAGCTGAAAGCGTTTACTACATCATAAACATGCTTACAGTAGCACGCTCAGCGTTTTTTAGTCTTGCATAACCATTCCTGTGGCCTAAATTAGATTTCTTTTAACACCACCCGATTGCAAATAAGTATCTTTATTTATTCTTTTTAATCATATGACTGCTTTGCTAACACTTCAATTGGCAGCACTTCCAATATGCAGATGATGTAGCACCAAATATAATTGCTACTTTGCTGCCTAATTAAATGTGCAATAAAAAAGCTGAAAAGTTTGATAAAGGACAGCCAACTTTAGATACGAAAACAGGCTGTGAAACAAAGGGGGGAAACATTTGAGAGCAACAACTGAAGTTTGATGTGCAGCTGCAGAATAATGTTAAGTGTCTCATCTATCTTTAATAGCTATCACACTACTTTCTTGGGCTGTGACACCCAGCTTAACTTGTTTTACTGATACAAGGTGTTACCTGCTTTAATTGCTCAATATTCAGACACAGAGCGAGATTCTAACTTTCACACTATATTTTCACTGCATTTCATCATTCTGCTTGCCACTTTATGAAACATGCAGCCTATTTAGGTCAAACAAAGGTTAGCAAAATGCATGGCTAACCTTTAAAAAAGCCTGAAAGTCATGATATACTGTGTGGGCAGCAATGACTGCGTCAGAAGTTTGGGTTTTTTCATGCGCTGCTTTGTCACATGTGCGCAAGAGTATTCAGCTCATCAAGCAGACATACACACACACACATTGATCCATTATGCAGTCACATTAATCAAGCCCGTATGTCATGATTTGGTAACGCGCATCTCCAGAGGCACAATATGTCTGTCCGTATTTCATAAAAGTGGCACCCAAGTTCCGGAGCAGAAACACAGAGTGAAAGAATATGGGTGGAAACAGCCCATAAACATCAGTGCTCGAAGCAGCCAGGTTTAGAGTTCTGCAAGACGGGCACGTAACATGCTCTAAAGCATCTGCTGCCTCTTTGAACGTTTTGCAAGAGCAGCACTGATACTGTCACAACCCATCCCAGTTTTCATCTGTATCTCCTGCAGCAGAACAGAGGACTGGATTTAGGTTACACATGGCTCCTGTGCAAATGCCTCGTATCCCTAAAAACACTTTTAGTTATTTCCTTGTGCACACTATCCTGCCCCTTGTTCCGTCACACTCGTGCATTCTCGTTTTTATGCATATGAGTTGCAGTCATTAAAAAATGTCAGAAGTACAAAAGGAGCCCTTTGCTTTTTTTTTTTTTTTTTTACATAATTTTCTTTTTTACAAAAGAAAAAGGCAGCTAGTGTAGTAAAAATGTTCTCATATTAGCATATACTAAATATTACTTTGCATATTAATGACTGGGAAGTGGTCAACAGAAAGACGTTACTGAGTTCAGAGTATGATAAGATTCAGGAATGATTCCAGGAGGAGCGGGCATGAAACACACAAGTCCAGCTTTTTCTCTCTTTAAAAAAAAAAATCCTTTTATAGGTCTCAGAATTTACTTTGCCCAGGGGAGAGCTGAGCTGCTAAATAATGGATGAAAACAAGGAAGATATTTCTGCTGCTTTAAATGGTAAATTTCTTCCTGCACTCATCATCTGAGTGACGCACTGACTGAGGCTTTCCAAGAAACCATGTAAAAAGTAAATTGCACCATTATGCCTTATTTTTCCTCATCTCAATCAGACATGAAAACTAACAAAAATCAACTAATATATATATTTGTTCTTCTTTGAGGTTATTAGGTTTGGGGACAGGGTATGAATAATGTTCACTGATGCAAAAACATTCATAAATTTTAAGGAGAAAGATTCGTAAATGCACATCTTGCATGTAGCTATGTTGATTTCTTTTGAAAAATACCCCCTATGATTGTTCCTGCTGCCCATTTAAGAGATAATAGGTTTTATTTGAGTGGTACATGATAGAAGATATATTCAGGCATTAATTCTGAAGGTTTTCGCAGTTACATTTTTACCACCTGGTTTCATATCAAATTCTGGTACAGCTTGAGTTCTGAGAAAAACTGTAGCTGTTGCAACTTGCATTTTGAATCACTTTACACATTTTTCAGAAAGATTCAAATACATAAAATAAAAATGCAGGTGTAAGTGAACCGATAAACACAGTTATTCCCTGTACTTTCTCTATAATGTATACCTATAAATGTTTCTGTGTTCAGAAGTGAAGTACTTGATACTCCAGACAGCTTTGAACAATTTCTCTGATTTACATTTTCCTCTTTAGTTTGTTCCAGATAATAGTTTTTACAAAACATGTCTTGATGGGGTACTCCAAAATGTTGACATGTTTAATGTTTCTTGTCCACTTTGAATATTTGTTTCACATCAATATTCTTCTGATGAAGCATCAGGCAATAAGAAAAAAAAAAATTATATATATATATATATATATATATATATATATATATATATATATATATATATATATATATATATATATATATGTAACCCTTGAGCAGCCTTGTGCCTTTCCTCAAAACAAAAAAAAAAAATCTAAAATATGTAACCAAATAGGCCAAGAACTGGTAAACTGAACCAATGCTAAAATCACGGATCAAATCTAAACTCAAAGCAAAAGGTTTATTAGGAATTATTGCAAAGCTCTGAATGATGCAAAACAAAAACGTTCCCATTAATTACTGAATGAGACTCTGGATAATCTTGGACAAGGTGTTCTTCATGAACAATTGAACAAAGAATATGATTAAATTATTAAAATGTTAGAGTTGTCGTTTGTCTCTTGCTTGTATAATTCCTCCTGGTGGTAAGATCTGTGATTTCGTTCCCTCATGTTTTAGTTAAGGGTGGCACAGCGGTGCAGTGGTTAGAGCTGTCACTTCCCAGTGAAAAGGTCGCAGGATCTCCTCCCTGCCTGGGGCCTTTCTGGATGGAGTTTGCATGTTCTCCCTGTGAACACATGTGTTTACTCCCGTTTTCTCCCACAGACCAAAAACATGCATGTTAGGTTAATTGGTAAGTCTATTGTCCCTGTAATTGTCCCTAGGTGAGAGCGTGAATGGTTTGTTGCCTCTATGTGTCCCTGTGAGGGACTTGTGACCTGTCCAGGTTGCCCCCCGTCTTAGACACAGTGACTGCTGGAGATAGGCACCAGCTCTCCGCGACCCAGAATGGAGAAGCAGGTAAAAAAAAAAAATGGAGGGATGAATGGATGTCTTAGTTCACAAGTTGAATTGCCCTTGAGGAAGCTACTGACCATCATGGTGCTCTATCATATGTGCTTTAACAAAACTAAAGACAGAACAGTGCAAAATAAGCAGCTTAGGTGGTAAAGTACTCAGCAAGAAAGATAGGACATTACCTTTTACCAGGCAAAATGAATGATTTGGTTAAAGAAAAATGAGGATTAATCAAAATTGGAACAATTAAAAAGGTTTAGTTTTACCTAAGTATATGCAGAATTTTTATTGCAGCAAAAAACATTTTAACAGACAAATGAAACAAGTTTTCCTCCCCTCTTTGTGTGGATATGTGTGTGTGTGTGTGTGTGAACTCCTTTTTCATTTCAAATAAAAGAAAAATATGCACAGCATGCGCCAAGTTTGATTATTATTTCAAGCACACAGCATCATTCCTCTCAGTTAATTAATGTGAACCTGAAAGCTGAAAAAAGGATTTTGTCATTTTGAAGTTTTTGTTAGCTTATATGTGCTGTGCAGCTTTTATTTTTCATGGCTATTTTTGTAAGTGAGAAGATGTTTTTCTTTTTTTCTTTTTTTTCCCTTCTTTAGCTAGGACAGAAGTTTACTCTCATCGCCTCCACAGGGACAGAAAACGTGTCATGTTTAACACTTGGCTCTGAAACAGTTCACTGATCAAAATAGCAAAAAGAGAATTATTAGGAGCCAGTCCATTACAAAGTCATCTAAACAATCTAATTATTATGATATGGATACATTAAAAATACATTTCAGTGCATTTTTCAACAATAAAAGACAAACTGCTTACAATTTCCCCATAGTGGCTCATATAAATAATAAATGATAACAGAAATAAGGCCTTTTTTAAGATTTAGATTTAGTTGACAAACATGGGCTTTTTCAGGCAAAATTGTTTCTAACTGGTTATAACAACAAACTGTATTATAATATTCTCTTTTACAGACTCCAACTTTCCTCAGAGAATTTGAAGGCTGTGAAGATCAAAATAAATCTGCATTAAAAAAATGACAAAAAAAAAACTTGTTAAACAACAAAATGCTTTATTTTTCTGTTTCATCAGCATTTGGACGTGAATATAGACTATTAAATAAAACATTAGGAAGCTACTCTGAGTCCTTATTTCGCAAGTGAAAGACATGATAGAGGATCACAGCCATGTAGTTCGATTAAAACAGTTGGGATCTTAATGCTGCTTTATGAATGTAAATATCAATATAATGGAGACGAGTTTATTCGTGTTATAGTCTTTATTAGGTGTGTAGTCTTGTTGTTTGTTTTTCTATGAGCTACAGGCCTATAAGAAGCATTTGCAAATTAGTGTTTATGTCTCAATTTTCACTTTCAATTTTCTTCTTTTTTTACATAAATATGCTTCTGATGTCCCATCAATCAAAGCTTATTGACATGCTGAGCATTCCTCTTTATGGATCTTATGTGATTCATCATGCTATTTCAGGCATGCCATCAAGCCTAGTTGTACAACTCAAACTCATTTATCACTCATCCATCTATAGGGTAATACTACAGCCCTGAAATTCACTCACACATTACAACTTCAGAACAGCAAAAGAGAGAAACTTCTTCATTGACTGGTTACTGGTTATTTTGGTTTGAGCATCTAACTTTATATATATATATATATATATATGACTGAGAATTAGACAAAATTCTAGTAATGTCAAATAATAAACAAAATCATCAATCTTGTTTCAATTCAAGAGTCATAAACTGTCACAATAACAAACCATCATGTTTTAGTGTTGCCAGTGGATATCTGGTTTACATTTCTGTAAGTGTGTCTTTATATATATTTGCTTTTTGTTGATGTTGCTTCTCTTATTGTCTCATATGTATGCTTAAGCAAGCTGCACGGTGGCATGTTGGTTAGCTCTGTTTCATCACAGCATGAAGGTTCTGGGTCCAACCACAGCTCAAAAACATGCACATGGGGTTTATTTGAGATTCTAAATCGATTTTAGATGTAAGCATGTGTATGGTTGTTCAGTATGCCTCTGTGTTGGCTCTGTGATAGACTAACTGTCCAGGAGGTACCCCCTCTCTCGCACGTTGACTGCTAAACAGGGGGCAAAAACATGAGTGAGAGTGATTGAGACGGCCTCTGAGTGTGACATGCTCCTAATTTACTTATGTTTTGACTCTTAGTATTGACTTTTAGCAACCATTTATAAAGGCAGCTGTGCCGTGACCTCTCAGGAAAACCATAATGAATGAAATGAATTCAAAAATTGCATATGAACAAAATATATTGCAAAATATCCATTCATTCATCCATCCATTTTTTTTACCCGCTTTTCCGTGCAGGGTCACGGGGGAGCTGGTGCCTTTCTCTAAGATAATCTTCAATGCAGTAACCAGGGACAATCATTTACAATGTATGCCTTTTGACTATTTAACCTAAAAGTAAAGTTATGTGGCTCAAAGTGATTAAAACTTTTATTCGTTGTGTGTACTTTTCCAATTTCACATCCAAACGTACCTTCTTAGCACACCTGATGGCCTTTATGTGCAAACTACAACTGAATATGATGATGATGATGGGGGGGATAACTTACTTGAATTATTGGTCAGAATTTGAATCATCTTTCATTTGATTCTAGTGGAAGTCTAACTTTGTAAGAAAAAAAATAATACATAGACAAATTACCACATGCAAAGTTTTACCTTGAGTGCACTGAGTTGCCATTCTATAAGCAAACAGTAAACTTTTCTTCATAAGAATGTGTGTGGAGATTAGTGCAAGGCTCTGTGTGGGCAGCTGATTGTGGGTGACTAATGAAGGGGCTATATTTATGCAAAAGTTTCACTATTACTGATGAAGCTTTGCATCTCAAAGTGTATAGTCTCAAAGGAAAAAACACACCTGATGATCTTCCAGTAAACAAATGTAACCTTTTTTTTTTTATTAAACTATTTGTAGTTGTAGTTGTCTGTGTTTATAATTGTGAAGCTTTATTCAGATTTAGATTATAGTCTAATGACCTCTTCAAAATTTGCATTGTGCTCATTTGTTTGCCCCATTCTGAACTCACCTGTCTCTGGGTCACACTGGTGTTCGCAAGGATCCAGTAGGCGTCGTCCGCACAGCTCGTTAACCCAAGGCCCGCTGGCATTCTGCTGGTAGTACAACAAGATCTGGGCTGGGTTGAGCCAGTCTGAAGCATCCAACTGGCTCCCTTGCAGCAAAATGAACCTTGATCCTAACAAGGACAGAGGAAGGGAAAGTGTTGGCTAGAAGTACAAGACATGTGGAGGAAGGGAAAAGGAGATTAAGAAAATAATGCAGTAAATTGCAGTGAGATCTGAGTAAAAACAAAAGAGCATACTGAAATACTACGTCTCTTGATAGTTTTAACAAAGGACAAAGGCACAGCACATTTTAAACCTTGTAACTAATATTTGAAGACGTTGTGAAATAAAATTAACTGGACTGAACAGTGATTTATTTTAGGTGTGAGCAAATTATTTTCCCACTGCAGCAAGGGTGACTACTAGCAGCAGGCCAACCCCATCGGGCCGACCGCTGTCAACAAGCTGCACCGCTCCAAAGAGAGGGGCTGAATTGGGGAGAGTGGATATGGCCAGGGGCTTGACTGTGGTTAGCAGAGACTTCATCCACAGGTCACTGATGAGTCTGAAAACCAGTTTAATGAGCAGCGTAAAGCTGGTGACACAAAAGACAAAAGCTAAGCTACATCTTCAAAATAATGACTTTTTTGTTATCGCCCCACCACATGCACTGCGGACAACTGGAGGGCTTTTAGAAGGCATATGTGAGTAGTACAAATAGTGCCAATTGATAATTGTCATGACCATTAAAACATGACGTTCACAACACTACAGCAAAATTATAGTGTAACTTTTGTAGCTTTTCTTAAAGGAGATATCAGTAAATAACTTAGCCTTTTTTTCTATTTGAAGCCTTTCTCTCCTGACAGCTCCAGGAGTCTACAGACACTAAGTGGACAGATTAAGCTTCATGTATGCCTTTTTAGTGGCACTAGTGATGTGATGAGATCTGAACTAACATCAGTTCAACATTTTGTCATAGCTAATAAATCCTGATAAATTATAGCTGCACTTTGTGTGTCGGTGCTGCAAAAGTAACAATCACTGAGTTAAACATACTTCAGGCATGGCATTGCAGTGTTTTTTTAATGTAACACTTGAGTGTATCTGAGAGAAAGAGAAAAGCTGTTGAGCACCTGGGTAACACACTGCTGCTGTAAGAAGAATAATGAGTCTGTGAGTGTTTCTGTTTAATTTCCAAAATAAAATCTCCTCATTAATGCCGTCACTGTTGAGAGGTGCCAGACAGTTTTTTCTTAAAAAGTTAAATCTAAGAGCTTCACTGAATACCTGCAAAGACGTGTGTGTGTTCACAGCTCAAATGCAGTTAATTGCAGACAGCAAGTCACATATGAAAAATAAAACGATTTGTGAGGTGTTTCCCTTCTAGTTTGTGGTTACCTGGAAAAAAAGGAGAAATTAAAAACGAGAAAGCCAGAAAAAAACTGTAGAAAACATCAGCAGCACCTGCCAGTCATTTGGAGTCGGGAGTCCCTGGGCACCTGGAACAGCAGATGTCACAGCTGACACTGATTGATTTTTAGTGAAATGGTTTGGTCAAACTTATCTAAAAACCTTGGATGCACTGGACATTCGCTAACAAGTCTTTACCAGGTTCTTTAGAACTCAAACCAATTCAAAATGGCTGTCACAGTTAACTTTTAAACACAAAAAAATGCTATAACTTAGCAAATTTTGACAAATATTGAGCTAAATTGGTGTGGTAGTGGCTGAGGTTCATCCTCCTTGAAAATGATGTTATACACAATCTTATACGAGATCACAGGATATCACATGCAACTCTGCTTAACATCACTTAAAAGGCTTTACTAAAATAGCTCTAACTTTGTCCTTTCTCAATGTAGAATGATCTTAGTTTAAAATTCTGGCATGAAAGGTGGCATGCAATATGCATTCCTTCAGGAAAAGCAAAGCTTTTATTGGCTTTCAACCTTCTCTCTCTCTTTTGGTCTGGCTTTACTGGTCACTTCTACCTGTTGAAATGAATTTTGTGTATTCTTCTTACTTTCATCAAATGCCTGTGTTTATCTTTGTTGTGGCCTGGCACAATAAAACTATAACTGAATTGAAGTGAACTGTCACTCTAAGCATATGAGAATGCTAATGTTAAAAATGAGCTCAGCTGTGCAGCTTCTATGAACCCCATAGCAATAGAGTTTCTCTGTATTTTTTTCCCCTCCTCATCACTCTCTTGTAAAACTGCCAACCATGCAATGAGTTTTTGTTGAACTTTATGAGTCTGACTCAAATGTCCAGGTCTCCCAGGTGGCCACATAATAGCAATATGAAAGTCCTGAACCAGGGTTTGGTGCAGAACTATGGATAAAACCCACTTATTCACTCATTTTTAGAGCATAAGTTCTCAATTTAAAGCCACGATGATCCGTCCTAGCCACATTTGAGGCCATGGCAAATTTGTCATGAACATAAGTTTGTCTTGTCCTTTGTTATGGATCTTGAAGAGCAGTTGACATTGCCATCCTGTGTAACCACAAAAGTCCCCAGCAAGACTATTTTCCCTGGTGTGAAAAGCGAGGAGAAAGATGTGACTGTACATTTCTCTGGTTTTCTTCAGTGGATTTGAAAGCAGACACATGCACAGCTGTTGGAATTAATAGCTTCTTTCCTCCAGTGGTGGAATTCAAATTTTCATCTGATTGAGTGTGACATGAAATCAAGCCTGATGAGATTGTGTAGACATTTATGGAAACATCCTAAATCGATCCCAGTTTTTGTAATTCAACAGGCAAAATTGCCATCTTTCATCTCCCTTTTCAAAGTTACCTTCTTGGATGGCCCCTCAGAATTTTAATTTCTCTCTGGCAGGCCAGCGTATGCGACCGAAAAGCGGTAGCACACCGGATCAAATCAGACCTCCAGATGATAGATGAGTAAGCCTAGTCACAGTCTATAATGTATTTGGTCTGCCAGCTCACTCCTGTGACAGGTGAAAAATGCCAATGAGCTAGCAGGAACCAGTATATCGTTGCCGTGATGTTGCCCCCCCCCATAGCAGCTAGACTGAAATTCATTAACATTGTATCAGGAAGTACAAGGGAAACAGTGACAGAAGCCAAAAAAGGCACAATGTTTTCATGTTATTAGCCTTGTATCAGAAAGTACGAGGAGAGCAGCGATACAGGGCTTTTCCATGGGTGGTCACTGCTCCTGAATGTGCTGTGATGCTATGAGAGCACAACTGTTCTACAGTGAGGCAAGAGAAACCCAAGAGGAAGGTGGTCGACCTGGCATTTACCTTTGTCTTCGAGAGCAAAGCAAATCAGCAGCTCAACTACAAAGCGCAAGCACTTGTTTTGAGAGATAGAGAGAGCTGAACTCCCCAGAGAGCGGCTGAAAAATACCAGCTCAGCCCCCCAGGGGTTTCTGAGCTTCTGCGGGAATGTGTTAGGAAAAGCTGCATCGACAATCTCCGACTCTAGCAAAGCCTTACCGTCAGCTATGAGGTGCTCCGGCACGTGTAAGATTACGCGGACTGAGAGGCTGCAGGAGAGGTGGGACGAGTAAACCAGGCCAATCACACAGCTGATGACACTGATCAGAGTCAGGGTGGTCTTATTGATGGGGCTCCGTGGGGAACCTGCTGCTGGGAACAAACACACAGAGAGGGGAGAGGGGGGAAGGTGGGAACAACGAAGAATAGACATGTGAAGGAATGGCAGTGCTTTATTTCCATGTATTCCTTTTTATATCATAAATACATTTGCACACAGTCACACAAACAAATACACAAACTGCCAAGGCAGGGAGTTACTTTACAAACAAGTGAAAAAAAATTGGGTTTAACGCTGACAAAAAGACCTTTGGATCAAAAACACCAAGCCTTTGGGAGCTTTAGACCAGCCACAGCTCGCTGGCACAGACCTAAAGTTTACCTTTGAAGGGTTTTAACATACACACTGGGATGTGTGGGGGGAAAAAACAGAGACACGGGACAAAATAAATAAATAAAAAAATAAATAAAACCGCTCAGAGGTTGTTTCGCAACCATCCCTCTTTCCTCGCTGCTCTCCTTCTCTGTCAGAGTGAAAACGCTGCCCTTATCTCTTTTACTCCAGAGCGCAACACAGAAAGTGGTAAACATGACCTCATACCCACAGGGGCACGCATACATCCACGCACACACACATAAAAATCACACATCGACCTTGAATATAGATGCTCACACTTTGTTTAAAGTGGTTACTTTTACACTAGTGGAATAATTCAAGATTGCATTGTCACTTTTAAATTACTTTGGCAGAGCTTTTCCTTTCAAACGCTGCCCAAGGCTATCCTTTAAACAAAAGCCAAATGGAAACCTGACCTTTTGTATTGTGCTTTAAGCTAGTTTATTTAATCAGTAAGTTACCCAGAAACTGGATGTGGGCATCATCTCACCTTTTTGACCTTTTTTTATTTTTTTTCCTTCCCTATGTTTACTGTATATTTCAGATTTTACATAACGGTATAAAGATTTCCCACAGCAAAGGTTCGGCTAGTCTGAAAAAAAAAAAAGGTGGAATATTCCAGTGTTCAATTCAGATCTTTACGTGGACGTGAAATGACACAAAATAATTTTGTCACGCCTCACAAATTCCTATTTTCTCCTCTGGATGTAAACAACATAGTCAGGGCACTGTTGCAGCCACCTTGTTCTATTCTTAAACCGGGCTCTAATTAAAGATGTTGGCTACACTTCCGGAGGCTTCGCCGTGTTTGTGACACCTGTGCACATGACGGGGGGATAATTGGCTTGGAGGCTTTGTAAAGGCATGTAACGCCTTCTGACAGCAGCTATTATTTTAAGGGCATTGTTTTTTTGTTTTGGTTTGTTTCCCACCCCCAACCCCCAATCTTCCCTCTTCAACCCATTACTGTACATCAAAGCAGCGAGGATATGGCATGCTGACAGATAAAGCATTCTCCACCACTTCACTTTGACAGCATTTGCACTAGGTCCTCCTTAGAAATAATATTTGTCCATAATATTATTTCAAACCATGGTGTAATCCATATTGCAAGATGCAAGAAATATATATATATACATATAATACTGGGAACCTCTGATCTCATCATCTTGTTGGATTTCACTCAACAAGACTGAATGTGGATGCACTGAGATCAGTTTTACATGCTCACCACCACTCTGCACACAACTATGTATTGACTACATACATGTATGCATTTTGTTTAGGAGTGAAACTCATGAGCACACAAATTTAGAGTCATCGGCCACATGTACTGAGATCACTTGTCATGCGTCGTGGCAACAGCAACACCATCGATGGGATAAACTGTTTGTAGGTGTATGAGTCCTCCTTACCCCCAGAGCCCCACGCGCTGTTGGCGTTACCATTTCTCATACCTCGACTCCGGCGCCGACTGCGGTTCGGGTCAGTGTAAAAGGCCAGCTGAGGCTCGCTGTCTGCCTCCGTCCCAGAGTCCCCGTCTGGGTTCAAGAAAGTTGAACCCGCTGTTGGATTCACACAAAAATACACCTCCAGTAAAGAAGAAAAAAGTATGGACTAATGATGGGGACTTGAGTTACGCTCACACAGATGGCAGGGAAACGGCAGCCAGAATAAAAAGATGAACCCACTACTTGATTTATTATAGAAAGGAATTAGAGCTCTGGTTCTTTCAAAAACTGAATGGTAGGGACTGAAAACCAGCTGAAAAAAGGCACTTAGTTTTCCTTTTTTATGTAAGTTCTTTGCGCGTTGTCCTGTTATTACAACATGACTGAGCTGTGCTTCGCCTTGAGCCGTTAAGACTACATAAACCCTTAAATGCAGATATTTTAAATAAATTATGGCATTTTTTCTCATCATATCAGAAAAAAGACAAATTACAAAATGTAAAATAAATAAAAAACAAATGTAACACTAGATATAATTCAGTATAGTTAGTTCCAGGGATGTGGTACAGTATCTCACAACTTAGGTTTAATGGGACAATTTTATGAAACCAAATTAATAAATGGCAATTAGTATCAACATGATCTGAAACTTCGTCATATCACCAAACACAACAAAAAACTATCCCTTGTAAAATGAACTGAATGGTGTATTCATTAGACCTGCATTTTCATTTCTGTTTTTGCACAAAATGTCTAAATTTACCTGTTTTAATCTTTAGTATTTCAAGACGGTACAACAGTTTAACTATAGCAGCTCACATAATGCTATCCTGTAATTTCATAAGCTTGAAATTTTAGCAAAAGATCCTGACACCAGCTTTAACAAAAGACAATCTGAGACGCTAAATTGGTTTCCCTGAAATCCATATTTCTGCTCCTCACTGTGAATTTCTATTTCTTTCATATAGACTTAATCTCTAATTAAATTGGAAAATGGAAATTCTTATAACTTTATCATATTACATTGAGAGAAAATGAATATTTTTTTGAAACCTTGAAACTAAATAATCAATTACAAAGACAAAATAAATACCCATCCCTTCATCACTGTGCCTTTTTAGGAGAAGATGAATGTTAAAGTTAACTCGCATGCAAAGTGCAACATCAACTTTAAATAGCAACGCTGCACAATTTGCTGATATCTCATGATGGATGTATCACATGCCCAGCATTTCTAGTGAATGACATTCTCTGAAGTGTTTTGTTCTTCATTCATTCTGTCAGGAAATGTTGTTTTTCACTATTTCTTAGACTTCAGCTTTAGATCTGCAGGGTACTCGTACTTTCTGATTGACTGTGTGACAACTTGAAACATTTTGTTGTTGACAACAGTTGGCACCAATTATGAGTGAATACTGTGCTGCTGAGAAATATTTGGATGTAAGATGAATGAATTACTGTCTGAGAGTTACTAAAACAATGGGTAATGAGATGGTGTGAGAGATGGAAAATAAGAATATTAAATAAAAAGTACATTAAAAATGACCCTTCAGGATGAAATCTTGTGCTGGACAATATCAACATGACCCCTTTTTATTGTCCACCATCGTAAGGCAAAAGTTTTTTTTTTGTCTGTGTCTGTTTGTGTCTGTGTGTTAGCAAAATATCTCATGATGTACATCAACAACTCATTCACTTTTGGACTCAATCCAATTTAAGAAGGCCAACACAGCTTTTAAAAAATTAACCAACACATAAATGGCTCTAATTCCATCAATTCTACATATATTGAGCATATATATTCACAGCAAACACTATATCTTGTGACAGTGCATCGCAATATTTTCAAGGTTTGACCAAAATGGTTACAACTGTCATTTCTCAACATCTTAATCTAAAAATTTGGCATGAAATATGGCAGGGAATATGTATTATTTCTTGAAGTACTTTAGTTTTATTAGCTTTTTTTCTGTACAGGCTTTTCAGTTCCTAGTCTGAAGCTGTACTTAATCATGTAGAAAAAGTGAGTTTGAACAGCTCTCTTTGGGATGACTTACAATCAGTTCAATAATAAAAATCAGCCACAGATGAAACCTGACTTCCACTTAAACATGTGTGAGCTTAAGGATGATGTTTAATGTGTGTATTATAGTCAGGAATTTGATACCTACACTCTACACTTTGATAAACATGCTGCCCTTACAATGTCAATAGTGCATTTGCACTAAGTGTTTTTTAACTGAGGCATTAGCTACATTTAGAGGACATGCTCTGAAACTTGTTTACAAGTGTTAGTGGATTGTGCATCACGAAGTAAGAGAAAATAAATCCACTAAAGCAGCTATATATCCCACTGCCTCAGAGGGATATATGTAATTTAGGGGATAAAAAAAATGCTAACACTGTTCTGTGACACAAAAAAAAACCCAACCAAGAGGAAGTGTTTGATTAAACTGGAGACGAGTCCTCAGAAACAATGGGGGAAGGAAATAGTTGGCAGCAATGTCAACGTGGCAAACCGAAAAGGACTTTTTCAGTGACAGCAGCTTCATCAGCTTTTCATGTTGTTGTTTCAGAACAATATGCACTGAAGATATGAATGTGCTGCATAAATATTATTGGCAGGCATGACTATCTACCAGCACAGATGTTAGCGTGGCTTTACTTCAAAAATGGGAAGCCTTTTTTTGATGACACCATTGTTTCGGCAGCATTTTTCAGACTTATTTAATAATCAAGCAATATTCACGGCACACTTTCACTTCAGATGGCTTTGCTGGCAGAGAACAAAATCCTCTAAAACATCATTTATGGATTATTTCAACTCTGCTGTGAGGACTGAAACTTTGGGGAATAAAAAGGGTCTACCAAACAAACTCCCCAATAACTAGAAGTCCAGAGCAAATACATAGATTATGGGGGTGTGGAAATTTCTCAGTTTTAAGATGCCTTCCCACGCAAACTAAAAGATACGACATTGATGCTCAAATCGGGATTCTAATTCATAAGAAAACAAGCTAAAGACAAGCTACCAAGAAGCTCAAAGAAGTTTTAGTTTTATTTTCTTTCTGAAATGTATTCCTGATCAATTAGCAAGCTGTAGTGTTCAGATATAATTTTCAGCTTCTTCACTGCAGGTCACTATATCTTAAAAATTGTCAAATGACCTAAATTTTTGCCTGTGGTTGCCTCCAGATAAACAAAAATCCACTATCACCCAAACTCATAGCAAAAATCAGAAAAAAATATATTCAGATTCTAAACAACAGGGTATAAAGATTTTGAGGCTTTTTAAACAGCTAAATAAAGCAGAACTGTCAAGGCCAAACTTAAATTTGAGAGAAAAGAGAACAAAAGACAAATGTGTATGCAACAATGGACTAGCTATAATAAGAATAACAAGTGCCTCAGAGAGTACTACCATTAAAATCTAAGTTGTTTGAAGTATTTTTCTTATATAATACAAGACGAATAATAGGTTTTTTTAAACGCAATTGAAAGGTATTTATGTCTGACTCTTTCAGATAGTCTGCACATTGCTCGTGATGAGGCCAGGGACTAAAACAGAGAGGGGAGTACCATCCAGTGACTTTTAGGATGTCAGACAGATGCCTTGACATAACACTTACAGATGAGAAGGAGGAGGAGAAAGAGACAATCAGCAGCAAGGAGGGTGTGAGATTATAATATGCTCAGAATTCAGACTTTGGGGGAATTTAGGAGTAGAGCTGATCCACTTACCACTTCAACATCTGTATTCAGACTGAGTAGGGAGCATTGTGACAGACCTTTGGGGAAAGTTGCACCAAGGCTCATAAAAATACCCCACAACTTCAGGCTGGAAAACCTCAGTTATGGTGATCAGTGAAGACATATACAATCTCCAGCTCTGCCCGCTCTGCTGCCGCATAACACAAACATGTGAATGTGTTCGGAAGCAGTGTTCCACACCCAACCCTCACAAGCCGCAAGGCACAACTGCTGTTTCTTTGTTGCTTCGTGTTGACCACTGTGTATAAAGTGACACCTAATCAGCAAAGAACAAGCCACACAGCAATCAAAATTATACTTTTACCTGTTAATAATTCAGAGCTTTACATTTAAGTCTGAGCATTGTCCAGTAAGCTAGAAAGTCCTGCTTAAATAATTTCTTACTCCCAACTGGCCGCTGACAGAGCTCAGCTCGATGCTTCCAAGTAGTTCAGTTTCATCATTCCCCTGTGTTTCCTTCAACATTTATCATTTTCTTCAATATTTCACACCAGAATTAAACTTGAAGGGGAATGTTGTCTAACTGCCTACCTTACAGAGAAAAGTGACCCTGGAGTAATTCAAACTGTCCCTCATACAGAAGGTGAAACATCTTTCAAAAATCTGACCTAAAAAAATCTGTTCTCCTGAACAGTTTGCTGGGCAAAAGGCTGATTGTTCTTTAGCAGCTGCTTTATGCTGATCGGGCTTCATCTAAATGATTTTTTCAACTTTACAAGTCAAGAGTAGATCCTTTCTGGCACACATGAAACAAAACTTTCTTATTTTTTTTATTTTTAAGAAATAACAAACAAACAAAAACAGATGTAATGTTGGAATCTAGTGGAGAAAATTATCATTTTCGTTTAAGTCACTTTGGACAGAAAATCACCAAAAGTTATTTTCACCAGAAGTATTTTTTGGGGTTTTATTTTTTTATTATTTTTTGCCATGCATGCCTATTCTGTGAACTTTGCCACAAACCCAAATCTGGCTCCAATCAAATAGTTCCAGCTTCAATGTTTAGAAGAACAGAAAACCGATTTCCACAAAAACAACGAAAATGGGGAAAAAAAATCAACAACGGCCTTCTCCTCTAAAAAACTGCTACTTGACAACAAAAAAGCTATTAAGTACATTGTCTCTAAAAAAAATCATTGGACGTACATCGAAAAATGAATAACTTTTGGAGTCAACATGATTCGAAATGACCATCACAGTGAATTAACAAACAGAAATGGATGAACCTCAGTCATTTCTGTTTGCTGTAGATGTTGAGCTGAAATTTTCTGTGGTATTAGCTGAAAATCATTCCCAGTGCATACTTTACGTGCTAACAGATCCTCCAAGGTCTTTGTTAAAACTGGCCTGCAAGTTGCCTGGCCATATGCAATCTTTCCAGGAATGCTACTTTCATTATTTAATGAATGGCACTCAAGATAGCAACCTTCTATCCTATAAATACAGCTAAATTGGACTTTATTTTGCCTCCTTTTGGTAATAGTAATGAGAAAGGCTTAAACTAGCTCCTCTCACCCACTCCTATGACATTCTCCCATTTGACAACTTTGGCACTTTTAGTTTTTAGAAGTGACTCTTGAGTCCATTAAATGTGCTGACACATGGAGTGAAGAGAGGCACAGGGCCATCCTCAGCAAAACGGGGAAGAATTAGTACTTTACCTGCCTCACGTGCACTGAGAAGTTGTCCGCTGAGAACGACAATACCTCCATGTGCAAATTAAAAGAAAAAAAAAAAAGCTGAAAATCATCATCTGGAAATGCCAACAATAGCAACACAAAACTGCATGAAGCAGACCTAATTTCCTGCTTAGACAACCTCATTCCTATGCAGCTGGCTTTGAAGAATACTAATTTGCATCTGGAAGCACTGAAATTTCAAAAGGGGTGTGTGTGTGTGTGTGCATTTGTTACCACAGGATGCAAAGCGAGGTACTTTCGAACATTCTGATAAAATAAATATGATCAAGATAGCTTTTTTTTTTCTCCTATTTTTTTACCTGCATATTCTGTGATCATGCAGTGGAAAGCAAATCAGAATTACTAATTTGGAGGAAATGTTTATTTTTGCTTCTTTTAGCATACAGCCAACCAGGAGCTTGTTCAACTTTTCACAAACACAGTGGGAAAAAAGTGACAAATAATAATAACAATTTAAAAAGAAATCTTCCAAAGGCCCAAAATCTCTTGAACACTTTGCAACTCTGACATGTTTTCAAATTGGAGCTGAACTGCAAATAATGCATTACCTCATACAGCTTAATATTTGCTCAATGACCTTTTTAAATAAAAACCACATTATTAGTTACAATCTATAGCAGATCATTTATTAGTTAAGAGCATGTGATCACACAGATCTATGGTGAATGCACTGATATATAATATAACTAGAGACAGGATGGGGAGCCAGAAGTTGAAGCCACAAAGGATGAGCGCCCCCTAGTAGGCCTAGTGACCTCAGAACAATTTCTAAATCCTGCCTCTCCATGTAAACAAATGGGATATTTTCCTGACTAAAAACTGATATCAAAATAAGGAAGTAGGAAAACAAAACAATGCCAATTATTAATAAAAGTTAGAAATAATGAGGAAAAACATGGAAACACATGAGGTTTCATTCACACCCCATTCACACTAAACTTTAGTTTCATTTACAGTTCAAAGGTCACTCATTTCTCAACATAGTATGAGCATACATGATATGATGTTCTGCAATAACATTCTAAAACAAATAAAATGATATCAGTCTTTAAAAATTTCATTTGTCACATGACTCCAGACCTCAATTCTATCTTAATTTTATGTTAAAAATCTGCATTTTCACATCAAACAGCTGAAACACTGGGTGCCTTTAAATCTCAACTTAAAACCCACCTGTTTAGAGTTGCTTATGGCTAAATTAGGGTTAGAGTGCGGGTTTTTGATGTCTTCGATGTTTTTCTCTTTCTTACTGTTTATTCATTGTCACGTGCTGTTTTTATTTTGTTTTTTAATTATGTAAAGCACCTTGAAATGCCTTGCTGCTGAAATGTGCTATACAAATAAAATTTGATTGATTGATTGATCAATCAAAAGTTCCTTTAATTTTAAATTTTCCTTTGAATTAACGCTTAGAACCAAACTCTTATGTGATCCCCTTAATTTTTAACTGTATGTAGGAAAATCCTGCAATGCATTTGGAAATCATTGAATTTTAAACAAAAATTCAAGCTTCAAGAATCTCTTTACTAAAAACATATATAATTCTATAATTCTAATGAACATAACTTTGGGTGCAAAGTCGACAAATAATTTAGTGACGGCTTCGGCCTGACGTGCACAGTTCATGGCTGCACATTCATTGTTCCTAATAGAATTTAAAGACTTTAATGTAACATTTCCTGTATCAAGCATAGCTCCCAAACTCTATCTGCTAAATCTACAGGATGATTAATGCAGGGGTCAGTGACCACATTAATGGCTTTTCCTCCCTCTGGGATAAGAATGACAACCAGCAGCAGGCTGCCGTGTGGCCCCATAATATGTTGGTGTGTCAACCTTAAGTAACTTCTGCTGGAATCTATAATATGTGACTAATATTAACACAATACTGAGATTTTATTATGATTTGATGATTTGTGTGTGGGGAGCGGGGGTGTTGTCTTCTTCGGACTGTCTTGAGAGTGCCTGTTTATCAAATGCGTTTGTCTTGGGCCGCTCTCCTTACTCATCTAAACTAATAAATACTCTGCTGCCCCTTAGCTGCACCTTCCTCTTTAGTGTCATGTTTTGTCGTTCACAAAAGGCAGGTTTAGATCTAAAGAAACTGATTTGAGTTTGATTTAAAATTAACAATTAGCCACAGTTTGCAAAGATAAATAATCTGCAATTTGGATCCATGGTGATTTTAATCCAACAACGTCCTATAAAGTCAATCAGGTTTTGAACAGATATTGTTCGGTTCAGAGTCATTTAGGTTGGAAGCACTCAAATGCTAGTTTGTTGACAGATGTTATAAAAGAAAGACAGCCCTCATCACAGTTGATCGTTAAAATCTGAAAAGGGGACAAGAAACTGTATAATATAACATTATGAGCACTGGAGGTTAATGACATGTGTCTATAAGTTAAATCATTCTTCACTTATTAGCAGAGACCATATGTCAGAGGCTCCGGACTGACATTAGATCTGACAACATATTGACTGCTATCAATACAGACCTGCATTTGTCCTTTCATTCCTAAAAAAGTGGGAATTCAAATGTCATTTTGACTGTTCTGAGGTCTGTTGTCAATCAATTTATTGTTGTCATGAGAAAAAAAAGTTAAGGTCATTCATATCAGACAGTAGTTTAAAAAAAAGGACCCCGGAATGCCTGAATTTGGAGTCATGAGCACAAGTTGCCAGACTTTCATCTGACACCAACAGCGTGTGCACGTAAATATGTAAAAGTGTGTCTGCATTGTGATTTATTTCCTTCTGTTCTGACTCAAATCCCTGGGAGAGAGTGACTCACCACGGGTGTTGCTGGAGAGGCGTTTGCGTTGGCTGGTGGAGGTGTTGTGTGGAAGCAGGGTGTTCTGCTGGTGGTTGCTGTCGATGGGGCTCGTGGCGATGATGTTGTCCTTGTACTTGTTCATCAGGGCCAGCTTGGTGTTGTCGCTCACTGCAGACACGCAGGATGAAATGACAATTGTGGTGAAGCTTGATGCAAACTAAAAATGTCTGGAAATTGAAAGTGTTAGTTTAGTAATAGTATGAAAAGCACATGGAGCATGGTGCTTACTGGGAGAGAGGTCAAAGAGCTAAATTAAACAATGACAAAAGCTGGCATGAAATTAAAACTAATTTGAAAAATGAACAAACCACACGCAGGACTCACAAGGGTGAAATGATAGTTTTGTTTTGTTTATAGTCAAACAATAGTTCCAAAAACATACCACTGGTAATTTCAAGAACTATCACAGATTACTACTATTAAAATAGTTAGAAGGAAATGAAACACAAATGAACACACACACACACACAGACAGGCAAGAACATAATTGCTTCCCTAAAACCATAAAACCTAGCAATAAAAAAGTAAATGTGTAAGTCTTCCTAAATTTCTTACTGTCATGATTTGGGTATCTTTAAGTTTATTTTTTGATTAGGTTTATTGCTTCTCTAATTCTGTTATTTGGTTGATCCTATGTTTAGTTTTGTGTTGTAAGTCCTTGTATAGTTTTTGCTCCTTGTGCCCTTTGTGTTCCTGTCATTATTCAGCTGTCCTCAGGTCAGTGCCTGTCAGCCTGCCTCAACCACCCACACCTGTCCCTCGTTTCTAATCAGTCACCTGTGTCCACTTACAAATCAGCCTCAGCCTTTAAACCCAGTTCATCTTCTTCACTTCCTCATTGGCTTGTTGTCACTCTCATGTGCTGTCCAATTTTCCTCATGTCTTGCCCCTCGTGTTCCCTGCAAATCTAGACTTTTTAAGTTTTTTTTATTTGTTTTTTTCTTGCTGCCACGTCAGCCTTTTGTTGTGTTATTTAATAAATTAGGTTTTCTTTGAGTTCCTGTGCCGGCCTGCATTTGGGTTCAAACCATCCACTTACTAACTTGACACTAATATAAAGATAGTTATGAGACAAATTGGCTTTTCAAGTGACAAGCACAATAAACTATGTACAAATATTTCTTTTTTATGTACGCATACGTTCTAAATCAGTCTAAAGCCAAGGGTCATGACAGCTTTCAGAATAAAAATTCATCTTTGTTTATTTAGCAGAAATGCATTTTTCTGAGTGACCTCCTTAGTATTTATATTTATCAACATTCCATACATAGCCAGCGGGTTGCACTGTCTGTTTTTCCAGTTCATCTCATTACCCATCGTAAATGCATAATGCACACGATTACTCTGCTTCCATTAGCTCCAGGGTTGGGTTGTCTGGATTTTATACAAAATATACAAACTGTGTGAGAACACTGTCACCATAACTGATCACTTGATGAGTCCAAGAAGTAAATATTCAGACAGCTCACCTGCATTAAAACTGTTCCACTTCATGCAACAGATCTCAGGGGACTGGTGACAACTTTAGCAAACATTTGTTGAAAACATTTAAAAAAGCTTGTAAAAAAAAAAAAGAAATTAGTGGCTTTCAGCAAAGTCCATTGATAATTTCAGGTGTTAAGAACAATTGTTAGGAATAAGCTAGCAATTTTAATATTTACAGCTGATGAAGTGGCTTTAAATATTCCTTTAATGAAGTAAAAGTTTCTACCACCTAACTTAGTTAATTAATGACTTTAGTTGAGTTTAATTGGCACAAGGAAAACAATACTAGAACATAAATGCTATACTGTTAATCATTATAATTAAAAGTGTTGATGGTAATGAGGACAAATAGGCAATAACTCTGCTCATTTTAATAACACGGGTTCTAAAATATGTGTTTGTGTGTAAAAGGGAAGTGAATAAAGTTCCTGGCTTACTTTTTAACACCTTTGGTGGGAAGTACAGAGCTGGTAGAAGTTTTGTTTAGGAAAGGGAAAAAAAAGTTAAAAAGTCAATGCCAAAGTAACACTTTTTGTCTATATTCTGCGAATAAACTGTTGGCTTCCCTCAGCTGCTGGCTGCGTTGTTCCCATATTTACTTCTGAAGTCCACATACTATAAGCTGGTGTTTAGATTATTTTGCTTGGGCAGGACCTTTATCCTTTATTTTCCTATTGTAGGTTTTAGTGTGATTTGTTTAAGAGAAAAAGAGCCAATTCCAGAATTCCTGACTGACTCACCAGGAATGGAACCATATAAATTAAACACTTTTCCACCATTTATATTTGAAGTGTAGTATATCTTTTTTTTTGTTGATCGTTTAGCTTTTTTTATTTTGAAAATTGTTGACTTGTACATATATATTATTTTAAATGATAAAATTGTCAAAATACAGAGGTAAAATAACTACTTTTTTGACATCAAGTTGCTAATGCCTGATTGGAACATTTTAGATATGAAAGTGCCTCTTTTTTGTAAAACTCGCTTTTCATTACTTTGAGTGAATGTAAAATTTTGGTTTGAAATGTTTTAGAGGGTTTTTAAATCATAGTCTGAAAAAATTCCTATTCAAGTAAAGATAGATTCCCGGTACTGTTAAAAAAATGATGTCCCAGTAGTACATCTAACTAAAGCTCAGGCTGTAAAACCAGAAAATCAAACCAACAGAACTGAAGCAGTCTTCAGAGCTGAATCTAACTGCAGGTGATAATTTACAGTGTTGTGTTATTAAAAGTGTCTCCTCTGATTCTGCAGGAAAAACGTAATCTGATTCAGTGCAATACATACACACATACACACAAGCATTCATAAAAAGGTCAGAGCAGCTATTTGATTTTTCTCATTGTGCTGATGGTACAGAATGATTTTTTTTCTTTTACAATAATCCTGCTCCACAAACAAGGCACACGCCACAAGTGTCATGAAAAATATTAAAGCTGCATTAGTGATTACATTTGGAAAAAAAATAAAATCCAACATTCATACAGTTCTACTTAAAATCTTTGCATGTGCCAAATTTATGTCTTTTCAGCTAAAATGTAAAGAACTAAGTGTTAAAACAGGCTAAACAGTTGAGTCCAAATCTGAAACAGATAGTGACCATTATGTGTTAGTGTAATCTGTATGTATTATAAAGTTGACCAGTAGCACTGCACAACACTAATATGACCACAGATTCTATATTTTCTTTGTTACATTTAATCTAATTTAGACTAATGAAAAACTTCAGTTTACAGAACATTTTGTATTGTTCCTTATTCTGTCTATTCTGCTTGTTTGTGCAAATTACTTACCCGGTGTCAGGTCCATGTTATTCTTGTCATTGCAACCTTGAAGGGAGTCCAGAGTTCGGGTGACTTGGCTGGCAAATTCCTCCCCGCCGTTCATGCACTCTCTCTGCAAATGGTGACGAAGGTCTGTGATGTCGTATTCATACCTGGGGATGAGGTTGAACTCAATTAGAGCTGCATCACATTGACATAAAATACTAGAATTATTGTTGTATGTAGTGATTTGATGGAGCGTTAGAGATTTGTAAGTGTAACAGAATGTACACTGTAGCTTTATTGCAGCCTGTTTCAGATTACAATTATCCCCTCCCACATAGTCTGCCCATCCAGGCTTTTACCCATCCAAAATTGGTGTCTCCCGGATGCTGAGGGTGCCGCTGGAGTTTGGCCCCTGACCCCTGGAGTTCCTTAAGCTTTCCCGGGCCTGCCCTCCCATCAGCACTGATGGGATGTAGTGGATCTCATTAGCTGCCTCAGCGCTGGCACTCTTCTGGGGCTGAGGGATGCGGCGGCGTTTACACCAGCGCCTACGAGTGTACAGGATAAGGACGAGGCACAGGACGGACAGCAGAAGGGCAATCATCCCACCCTGAGGGGATAAGGGTAGCATTTGGAGCAGAGACAAAAAACAGGGAGGGAGGAGAAAGAAGGGGGCGGAAAGAAGAGGCAGTGTCAAAGGTGGGAACAGAGTCAGAGATTTATGCCAAGTAGAATACAGGATCAAAGTCAAAGTCATAATGCCAAAAGCACAATTTAGAAAAGGTTGTAGCGAGAAGTTGTTGAATACTTCCTAACTGTTTTAAATGATAGTAGCTCGAGCAGTAACCATTTTACCTAGAACAAAGTAAAGACAGTACAGAACGTGGTTCTCAAACTATTATGTACAAACACTATAAGACCATAGTGAATGTGCTGGCAGGTAGAAATAATATGAACTTACATGACTGAATTCACTGACAACAGCAGTTCCCTGTTTTTTGTTTAATAAGTTGTTTGACAGATTAGAACATAATCTAATTAGATGAGTTGTGTTTCAGTATAAGAAAACATTTAGTCCACTTGGCTTCACACATCAATATAGGAATAGGGACAAAAGCAACAAACTTGAAACTACAAATAAAACTAAAAAAATAATGATTAACCAATTAGGTCATTTTTTGAAAATCTTCTATTTACTGAAGAGGTTGCCTGGTAATAACAAAAAGTAGATATATCTTTATCTGAGTCTTGTGTTGTTTATTTTGCCTTTGCAGTTTTGGAATAGTTGCTGACTGACCTTGAAAACTTGACTGAATTTGAGTTTATTTATTTTTATTGGTGGTTTAAAAAAAATGACATGGTTAGTCCATAAAAAAATGTACGCATTGTTTTGAGGCAGGAAACAAGTATTATTATTGGCCAGGTGTAGGACTTTCCTGACAATCACACATTTCTTCAGTGAGATCAGTACTGGTACATTATTTATTACAAACCTAAAAGTGGGAATTACTTTTGCTCACAGTCTATGGAAATACAAAAAGTCAACAATGATTTTGAATATCCTGTCATGCTGTGCATTTGCTTTAGAGGAGACTGATACCAGATGACTGGGTTAGGTCACATGAGCACTTCCAATCAGCCTCTTTTCCTCTCTGATTTTAATGACTTCTGAGATACTCCATGGGGTAAAGGGATATGGCAACATTTATGCCCACCGAGGGTGGAGAGATTGTACAAGATGGACAGAAAAGGGGCAATGATCCTGCCCTAAGGAGAGGTTAGCAGAGAGGACAGAAACCGAATCAGACAGACACTTGAAAGGGAGGAAGCAAGCGACAGGGTGAGCGTCAAAGGGAGAGCAGAAAAGGCAGGAGAAGAGTGGGAGAATCCCTTCAAGATGTGGAATATGGATCAAAGTCAGGGCAAGTCGAAAGCATACAGTCTGCGCAAACACAGGAGAGTTCAAGAGCAATTCTCAATTTGGTACCTTCTTTATGAAATAAGCCAAAAGATAGTTCCTGTCATGTTTTGACCTAGTCTATGTCTCACGCCGCTCTTTGCATTTTAAAGGTAACTATAAAGGGAATTTAGAGCAGAGATATGAAAGATGAGGCCATAGGTATAACTTAAGGGCATGCCATTCCATGTTCAGCATGTGCAATTTACCTCCTTTGCATTCCTAATTTGATGCTAGCAGCAGGGCAACCAAATGAATAAAAATTAGATAAATTTAGCAATTTGGAAAATGTCAAACTGAATTATGAAAATGTCAAGGTGATGGTACAGAGAGTCAGACGGCTGCAATTTGCCACCGGAGATGAATTTATTTAAAAATAGTGAATGACTGCCTAAGTCAAAAAATGCTGAAATTAGAGCAAACAAACTGGACAATATATCCCTCAAGGTAGATGTTAAAGCTAATCCATGTATTAAAAAAAAAATCAATTTCTAGACTGGACATAAACAGAGTGTCCTGAGAAGTATGTAAAAAGCCTTCAGCTGATTATACATGCTGCCGAGGTTGTTCTTTCTCCACTTTTGGTTTTCTACCTGTAAAATTAAGGCTAGAATTGAAAACTTTTGGTCTCAAAAATCAAACACCCAACCTGTATCTGATCTTACAGACCTGAACATTTTATATTTTTACCAAAAGAACACTTTATTCTCAAACTGTAGACTGTAGAATAAATTACATTATGATACAATTGAAATAGACTGAATTTATTGGACTTTAACATAACCTAATCTGGGTTCATTTGTTTTTAATCTGCCCCAGACAATCTGAATTCTTTAAAAGCTTAACAGATATTTAAATGCCATCTTTCCTTTGGCACAACATAAACCAACCCCTCATTCCAGCTGAATAACATGTAATAATCTGGTCAGAACACAACAGAAAAGAATAAGTATAACTTATTTATAAAGAATGAAATATAAATTTAGACTTTTTAATACAACAATATGCTGGTCAAGTCAAATCAGTTCAGGAAAGATATTCAAATTGATCAACTAAAAAAGGGTTTAATCACTAATTTACATAAAACATTCTTAATGTCAAACATATTAGCAACTGAGGCTGAATATAAATGGGTTTTTGTTGCTTGTATTTATTCAAATTGGCTAAAGTAGAGGCCTATTTGCATGTGTTGTTTGCTTAATCTGCGCAGTCAAGGACATTAACAAATGACACTGTGATATGGGCCACTTATGCAGTAAATCAGAATGCACACTGGTCAGAAAGGAGACTTGAGTCATTTAGTCTGCAATAATTAAATTTTCAGCGTTCTGCAAGTCATCGATAATGACCTCTATTGACACTCACAGAAAAACAATGACTACTCTCTAAATAAAAAAGCTCCTTGTTGAATTAAAAAGAAACTGCCTTTTCTCTTTCTGAACGAACTCTGTTTTGGAAGAATGTTGAGTTATGCAATCTCAATCTATTTGCCACTGATATATTCAATTAAGTTCAAGAGTAGCACACTTAAAGCTGCACTAATCAATGTTTACATTAAACAAAAGCATAATTAGAATGTTGTATTGAAAGAAGATTTATTCTTAGAGGAAAACACACTGCACACAAATACCTTACTCTCCCGATAATATGAACTCATTAAACATCAATTGCTTTGCATTTTTTAAGCTCATAATCAGAGTAAGCAACAATCAAATTAGGCTAGATGAATGTGCCAATCTTAGACACGTTATTGGGAAATATTTGCACGTTAATCAAACTCCAAGAATTTTTACTCCATCTCGTGGGACACTGGCGTTTTACAATGCATGCCCTTGGCTCAGTGTAGAATAGGAGGGCTGTGGATAAAATTGTATGGAGAGGGGGATGCTCAAATAATTTGTGTTTCTAAGTATATGGATTTAAGAAAAGCTTTGTGTTGGCATAAACACGTGATTGAGAGTCATCAACTGGAGAGAGCTCGATAAAAGGTAAATGAGAAAATGAATAGAATATCCTATATACAGCTACAGCAGTGTAAACACAATATTCATTGGACCGTTGTTTTCTTTGATTTAAGGTCAATAGTTAGAATACTGCTGTGCTTATGCGCATAGCCAATGTTTGGAATAAGCCAGTAAACATAATGGACTGATTAGCAGCAAAACATTTAATTGTGTTTGTCAAAAGGGCAATGGCTATATAGAGAGTGACTGAGCACTGAAGCAGTTTTTGTATCCCCTAATATGCTATTCAAACATCAGATTTAACATAACACAGTGAGACAGAAAGGGGTCAAAGAACAGACTGATACAAATTCCTTCATTATCAGTTGTACATTATGTAAGCAGTTAATGTCTAATCAATGTCCGCTGGCTGCTTGTATGATTTTTGTGTAAATTTTCCCCGTTTTGTGTTTGTGAACACAGACTTTTTACTGTTGATGAAAATTTAAAGATATAATTTCAGAGCATTATTTGATGAGCTCAGGGTGTTAAAACTACAATAATTTTGGATAAAAGTTCTGACGCCCAGGGTTTGTAGTGAGATGGGATCTGTTGGGATCAGATGACTTGTTAAATGTCAATGAAGCCTTTTTAATATTTCTGAAGATACATATATGGCATGTTTGTGTGTATTGCAACAAAAGCCAAACAGCCCCGTTATGTGAAACTGTGTGTTTCTTACTTTGTCAGTCATGCAATGTCATCAATGAAGCATTTGATCTGTTCCAAATTCATTCTGAAGAATGACAATGAAACCAAGAGATGCAGCTATAGTGATAAAGAGCTTTGCTCAGTGACTGGAAGAAGAAGATGCTTTGCAGCAGATGGTGGGCCCCCCACAGCGTCTTGATCTAAACATCATGGAGTCACACAGGGGTTATATAAAGAGATAGGCAAACTACAACAAACTCCAGGATGCCTAATTGGTTTCATTAAAAAAATATTAATCCTAAAAGTATTTTAAACATATATATTGTAGACTGCATGGCTTATATTTAAAAAAAAATATATGTTGTACATTCTAGCAAAGGATGTTTCCTTACATTCAAAGCATGCTTACTGAAATACATGCCTGAGGTGTAACATGCACAAATGTCAGCACTGATTATGAGTGAGACACGTGTGTGGAAAAATGTGTCAGGAAGGCATACGTTTCAGTCAAAGGAAAAGTACTGGGAGTGGAGTGATGAGCTGTCACAACTGAGAAGATGGCAGTGTTCATGGGAAGGGGGGGAGTGGTGCAATTATGCTAAAATCTTGTGAAGCATTTCTACAAAACGTGTGACTATGCAACATCTGATTTTATAATTGCTGTAGTCATACGAAGGAACAGATTTCCTTTGAAGAAAATAGTTGAAAATGGGAATATCTTTTGTTTTCTTTCAACTGTTTCTATTTCAGGGGTCGCCACAGCAAGTCATCTTCTTCCATCTAACTCTGTCTTCTGCGTCCTCTGTCCTCACTCCAACCACCTCCATGTACTCTCTAACTGCATCCAAATTTCTCCTTATTGGCCGTTCTCATTGTCTTTTTCCTAGCAATTGCATGTTGTTGTATTAATCTTTTGTGCATATGCCAGGTTCGTTTAGAACTCTTCAGATTTTTAAAGGAGTGTATCAATAATTATTAGTCTAAAATTTATTTTTAAGCACCTCCATTATTTTATTCATCTCTGAACAAACCAGACTGAGATGCCAAATGTCAAGTACCTCAAAAGGTTTTCAATCAAATCAAGCTCTGTGACAAATGCAATTGAAACCCATCAACCCGCATTAGCACCCATGCTTACAGGGTTATAATACAGGCACTATGAAAAAAAGAGCAGTTTAATGTCAGGATTACTTGGAATCAAAGTGGGGACTGAGTGGACTGTGTTCTTATATTGCCAATAAAACCAAACCACACATCAAAGCATGCCAGCGCTCCAGCCTCATAATCCACTTACTAACGGATGGGGATGATGTTGTAATGGCACCAGTGCTCCATATGACTTACACCCCTGTCATATAAGTCCTGAATGAAGGAGAGAAGACATGGCCTTTCTCAAGATGACAGAGCAGACATTGTATCAGAGCTGAGCTATCAATCTGTCACTTAGTTTGTGGATGCGAGGCATTAGGAATCAGGAAGGCAGAAAGCTCTGGACTTTCTGACAGCAACAAGATAGCAAAAGGAAGTTTCCTGCTTAGAATGTAATAAACTTTATCTTTGCAGAAAGGCTGCTGATTGAATTTGATATCGGGCTGCTGTATTAATGGAGGAAAATGCCAGGATTCAAATACCAAATCCATCCTTTCATGGATTTGTTATTATGTTGACTCTTGTATCAAAAGCTAAAGAATTAGAAATAAGACCATCAGTGGATTGATTCTGTATTTGAGGACTCTTATGCCTTGTGTTTTGGTGCTGATTTTTGACATTAAAGAATGTGAAAGTCAAAACCATATTTTTTACACAAGGTTTCCTCCCCTGGAAATGAGAATTAATGACAGGACTGACCTACATCATTTGATTTAATTTGGTATATTTCACTGGCACTAATAAAGCATAAAAACCATGATATTTAAGACCCTGTGTGGTCATGGAATATTATTGTGAATTGCTCTATGGCTGAATATGTGACAGTAACATTTGTAAATTGTTCAAAAATGTGGAGACTTAAACACACACATGCGCAATATCAACCCTGTCAAAGCTCACTTTTGGGGAAGACCCAAATAGCCAACACAGCAAAGAAATCTCAGATAGATTAAAACGCAAACCAGCGGGTCAATACACATAACTGTCAATCAGACTGAAAGAAGCTGAAAATTAGAGATTTTTGTGACTGGTGAGGGTGATCAGGAAAGTGGAAGGAGGTGCAAAAATTAGGAACAGAGACGACTAGTTGATGGAACAATACTGGACATGGGTGAACAAATAGAATCAAAGATCAAAGATAGCTTAATTAATGAAGTCAAAAACCACACGAACTGCATGTGCTTATGTCATCTTTCATATGTTTCTGATAACAAATAGTATATTTAGTGTCATCTGGGTGTCAAATGAGTGTCATGACATGAAAAGAAGGATTTTTAAAAACCGTTCTGGGGTAAAGATATTTCAAACCTTAATTAAGTTCTACTTTAGTCAATTTTTACTCTACCTCACATTACAGTCAACTGTAAATATGCAGTTAAAAAGTGATTTTCCCATGGAGTTTAATTAGACAATTATTGTTCCCATTCACTGTTTTGCTAGGTCAAATGGGAAATGAGGCAGTGTTACTGAAACATTAAAATGCATAGAGTGACCCTAATATTGGCCATATTGTCAATAGGGTCATAGTGGAGTCAAAGTCCCAACATGTCCCTTTGACACAATGCAATTAAGTAACTGTGCTGTACTGCATAAATAAGTTGCAGAATTCTGTGTCACTGTGTCTTCAGACACACCTGCTTGGCAGCAAAAGCACAACAGACATGTGTTTCATTTGCCTTCCTTCATTTACCAGGCAAGAAAAAAGAAAGAAGTAATGTTAATCTATGAAATGTTTACTACAGCTCTACAGCTCTAAACAAAGTGTACTTAGTTTCCATTTAAAGATCCAATGCAATTGGCACTAAAAATATGGCCTTTTGTTCTTCAGACGTTAGACTGGCTATAAGATAAAGTATTACCAAGCATGTGTGATGGCAGCGACAAAATTAGAAAACACTGAAAAAGCAAAAATTCTACGGAAGTGCCTACCATCTACCTGTCTTTTGTGTTATTTTTTTTCCCTTTCTTTCAGAATTCAATCCTGCCAAGACTGTCTGTATAGGAAATTGAAATGAAGAAAATGTCCTGGCTTCATTTCTCGAAGCAGGCGTGGCACCTTCTACACTTGCAAAGGAATATTAAACTACCTAAGCACCACATAACATCTCAGTTCCTATGCAAGTCTGATTTGTTATAAGCATGCAGCCAGTTTTATAAGGCACTGGCTGAAATCTCTACTGAGAGCGGAAATTAATTGATGCTGACGATACATCAAATTGAAACAACTACCCCTCTGTGTTCACCAAGATGCAATTCAAAGAAACAGGGCCAGAAAGAAGAAATACAAATCTACATCACAGACTTTGTGCTTAAAGGTGTGTTTGTGTCTAATTTGTACCATAAGCTCAGTTTATGTGAACACTTTTACATAAAAGATAATGACAGAAAAATAACGTTCAACCCAGTTAAATTCACTGGTTATTCTTCAAGGTTAAAGCTACAGTAGTGAACCCCTATGTCACTGTGAAGATGTTTGGAGAAGATATTTTTACACTTGAAGCAAGCAACAAAAATACAAACAGCATACATCTTGTAGATGATGGCTTGAACTGTTTTATTTTGTTGTAGATCCATGTAGAGAGAAGATCAACCTTGAGTTTGCGGAATGTTTTCATCGACATCTAACAAAACTATGGCCAAACTAATGGTTACAAGCAACTTTTATGAAACACAAACCAAATTTATTCATTGTTAAATGAACAAATCAAGTACTATATTTGTGAAATGAAAAAGACTGGCTTCATATTAAAATGTAGACTTTGTTTTTGTTGTTGTTGTTGTTGTGAAGCCAAAGCATATCTGAGATAATCAGCAGTGGTTCAGACAGGTCGGCAGTTGGACAGAGTGCCTTCCTGACATCCCACAGGGAAGCTATGGATTGGTTTGTCTCGCTCTGCAGACTTTTTCACAAACACACCATGTTGTGATGCTCAGAGAGCACCTCGGGGGTCTGGGATTCATCAGAGGCTACTCCTCTACAAGTGGACAGGGCAACATTGATCGAAGGTTTATACGATCAATGTTATTAATGCAGGTTTTAGGAGGGTAAACGTGTCAATATTTCTAAGAGCTGAGCAGCGCCACGATAACCATTTCCTCCTTAAAAAATATGTCAGGTGGTATGAGTACATTTGTGTTGATGTGTTTTAAAAAGCAGATGTTTTGGTGCTGTGAAATGCACTGTGGTGATTGATGACAGTGAGGCAAACAGCAGCGCTCTAAGACAAACTTTTTTTAATAATAAAACTTTAAACTTTTGTTAGGATGGATAAATGAAAGTGTTTTGATATTACACATAATAATGCATAACAAATGTGGTTTGCTTTAATTACAACATATATATTGCAATAGTTCATAAAACGAGCAAATAAAAATTTACCTAAAAGTATACATAAAAAGTCTGTTAGTGCAACATTTGAATAAATAGAGATAAAAGCACAATTAATGGCCTAGCATGCCTTAAAGGAGCACACAACACCGATCATGGCAGAATCTTAAACTAAGAATATCTCAGATGAGAGGGGGCGCAGTTGTAGCTGTTTTAGTCAGACCTTATAAATGACATTACGCACAATCTTATTTAATTACTGTGAGATCTTACAAGATGTGTTGGCACTTGAAGTATGTGTTGAGGATGACTCTCAGCTACTACAAAACTAAATTTAGCTCAATATCTCTAAAATGTAACACGTTAGAGCCATTTTTGAGTTGGCTAAGGGCGATTAGCTGTGGTGGCCAACCAAAACTGACCTGACTCCAAAAGTTAATGAGTTGTAGATGTACAGCCAGTGATTACTGTCTGAAAGTTTCACTAAAATGTATCAAGTGGTTCATTATTTTTGCTCATGATGCCTACAAACACCCCACCCTCCACCCACACGCAGACACACATACAGATAAGAACATAATAATAAACTGGAGAGACTAAAAACAAACCTCTCTTGGCTACCAGGGACATATTTGTAACAGCAGAGTAGGATTTCACATAAAAAGCAGATCTTTAATAAAATATTAACAAAGAAGAACTAAACACAAACAGTTTTCAAATTTGAACTTCTGGAAGCACTATAATTTTTGTTGATGTTTATGGGATATGCTGTTCACAGTATGACTATGGTTTTTACACTGGCCTTGCATCTTTGTATACATTCATAAAATAATATTTCTCTTAGAATGTCTCGTTCCAATCTGAGGGATACAGTTTCAAATAATAAGCACAATCAATGAAATTGAGAAGCCCAGAGGAAGCAGGTCATGATATTTTATACCCTGCTGGTTCCTGAAATGTTAATGTTTTTTCTTCTTCTTCTGTTACAGTCTGTCTGGCTTTGATTACTTTATCCATCTGCCATCATAGCTTTAGCAGGATTCTTTTTTTGCTGAAGAAATAACAAACACATCCTGTTCCTTGTGTAGCCACAGAAAAGAAAATACAATTTGAAGTTTAAATATGAGCTGTTAATCTTTCAAAAAATCCACAAATGCTGAAAAACATACCAACGTTTCTCATGATGCTTAAGACTCAAATGTCTAAAAGGGAACACCTAAGAAATGGAGACTGTGTTCTGCTGCCAGAGACCAGAGTGGACCCAGGGTCTCATCTTACTTTATTACAGAACTTAAGCTCATTTAGGTGTCATCACATGCAGGTGAAAATGCAACAGGGTTCAGTAATATAGACACATCCAGGATTAATGCTGGTGGAAACACGCAAACGAGTTTACTAGAGCTAGAGCGGGAAAACTCCGGCTTTTTTAGGTCCAGAGAGGCTGATTGGATTGATGTTAAAAACTCAGAGATGTTTTAACCTGAAATCTCTGATACCAGGTTAAAACATCTCTGAGTTTAGGGACAAACAGAGTCGGACCATTTCTGATTATAGAGTACGCCGTGTTCACAGCACAGTTTGAACAGAGGCGCAGCTCTTCAGTCTGTCTTCAGAGCTTTAATTCATGTAGTCCTTTTTAAAAATGTATTATTATTATTTAATATTCAATATTTTATTTGTTAGTTTTAAAAAGAGTCAAATAATTAAAGAAATTAAATTGCCCACTTTCCTCTAAAAACAAAGTTCTTCACTCAAAATGTCGATTTGAAAAAAAAATGTTTTCAGCAAGATGCGTCTGTAAAATGAGATTCTTAAAAACCATAAACTGATTTTATTGTTCATGATGTTAGTGGCAGAATTTGTTTAAATAAAACAGAAAATGATCTTTAGTGACAACAGGTTTGATTCTTTACTCTTTAAATAATACTTTAATTTACGAGCTTGTGAAGAATTCCACAGTTAATTTCCCCAGCTGCCTCTGGCCAGATGTTTTATATCTGTAGAATTTTTAATGTAACAACCACTAAATACTAATGAACACCAATTAACCTCTTTCAGGATTTATCATTTTTCAGCATTGGACTCATTACAGTTGTTTTTTTATAGTCTCTTAAAATCAGATAAGGAAATTCTGTTTTTGAATGCAGAATAAGGAAGGTAAACACAGAAATTCTATTACTGGAACTCCAGTTAAGGTGGGTGATCGCTTCATTGTGGGAAAAAGTACTTCAGTTTCAAACTGCTGTATTTGTTGGCTTGCAGGGAATACAGAGGATAAATGTGTGTTATTTTGTGGTGATTGTGGAGATGTTTTATTCAGTACATTAATTTCGGCAAATTATATCTCAGCACCATGAACAGACTTTGTTCTGACTGTGTTGTGTTGGTTATATGCAGTAGGAGAATGTTACTGAGATAAATGTGCAAACCTGATTAAAAGTCATACCTTTCAGATAAAAAGATATACATATATATATATATATATATATATATATATATATATATATATGTATATGTGTGTGAATGACAGCAAATCCAATCTGGTTTGGAATTTCTCTCCTGGCTGATATAGAAGCAGAATTACTTTATGAAGTAATTCCACTTCGATATCAGTCGGAATTGATTTGGTTAAAGATGAACAACTCATGTCCGACAGCTGCTTCAGGTAGAAGGGGAATTTCTTTCAGTAAACCTGCCAGTGAGCAGGTTTACTTCACAAGGTCTGTTACCATGGTGACAGACTGAGTTTAATTAGGAAAACTGAGTTTTCTTAAATTCAGGGTTAACTTACTCTGAGTTTGAACTAAATCTGCTTTCTACAGCAAAATGAACACCACTGAAAGCAAGAAGACCTAAAAAACTTTCCTTTCGGAGAGTACTCATTTATACCCTAATCTTTCACTTTTTAACTTTTTTTTATTGGATATCTACTTTTATGTTTGCTTTTCATAAAACTGGTAGCGCAAACTAAAAATTTATTTATTTTTGGCCTCTGAGGAAAAACAATAGAGCTCAAACAGAGTCACAACGGGAAAAAAAAACATCAAATCTAACCCCTGAGCTTGAAAATATTAGGCAATCATATAATGTAATTGGCTTGGTCTGGTTTGGATGCCTCCATACTGCATGTGCTGATTGGATTGATCCATCGAGGCCCTGTAGCAAAACAGCAGCTGATTAAAATTTGTAAATTAAAAGGGGAGAAATGTGCATAGCAGAGATACACTGGAGCTTAAGAGTCTCAATAGATAAACCAATAATGGCTCACTGAATACAGGATGCCATTTCAAACATAAAGTGTTTTTATTTGTCTTTATTCAGCAAGAGTTTGGGGATTTACTTTGTAACTGTGTGTGTCTGTGGGGTTCGAACTAAAGTTGAATTTGTGTTTGAACTGCCAGTGTCTCACCTGGTGTTGGTACAGACATACACAAGGTTAGTCATCTATTATTGATGACCAGCTGCAGCCAGCCGAGGACACCGTGGTCACCTTGTTGATGTGACTGCATGGGGAGAAGCTTTGAACCCCTCAGTGGGAGGAAGCTTCGAGCTTCATAACACCAGGTTTGCAAAATATACTGATTCAACCTCTAAAAAATAGACTTCTTCAGGCAATCAAATCATTAAAAGGAATATTAACTGAAATTACTGGGTAATAATACAGCCTGGCTTCAGTACCAAATAGAAGCCGCTTTTCTGGCCTCAGAACTAAACTGCAGTCAGGTTTAATGTAGCTGATTCCTCCTTCTATCAGGGCCAATGATAAGTCTGGCTTGTTTGCCAGTCTTAAAAAGCTGCAGATGTGACTCATCAGGTGTGCATCACCTTGGGCTCTGTCATTTATAAAATAGGTTTTGGCAGGTTTCTCTGTGTCCTGCTCTGCTTTAATCTCCAAGCACATGGATTACAGAACCACTGAATAGATAAGAATGAATATATATGTACGTTAAATAAATGTGTTACTCTTTTCTGGGTTGAGGAATACCTTAATGAACCAAATGGAGCGACATTTAAACTCGAAAATTCTATAGCACAAAAATCAAAGGCATCAAATAAGCAGAACCCAGTTCTTTGCTTTAATTGGACCTCCAAAAGTGAAACTATAGGGAAACACTGGCACTCTATTTCTGTGCAGTGATGAATTGTTGCTGGCATTTTGATGAGTTCTTTTTTTGTTAAACAGTCTGTTTTCTTCTCTGAATGGAGGCCCAGTTTTAGGCTGCCTGAAACAAAGCTGTCACACAATTATTCTAAATCCATAGTACTAGTTTTAGTATACACAGGTAGGTAGGTAGGTAGGTAGGTAGGTAGGTAGGTAGGTAGGTAGGTAGGTAGGTAGGTAGGTAGGTAGGTACATTTATTTATATAGCACTTTTCAGCACGAGGCGACTCAAAGTGCTTTACAACACAAGAACAAAATTACAGACAGAGTT
>NC_051449.1:16026761-16108170 GCF_001649575.2 Kryptolebias marmoratus | reverse complement strand
AAAAAAAAAAAAAAAAAAAAAAATACATACAGTGACTTACTGTATGTATAAAGAAGTGCCAGTATAATTTTCTATTAAAATAGCTAAAAAGACAAAAAGAAAACATGCTCCCATACTGTTTGTCAAACAATAAATGCTATATGAAATATTTATATGGTGTCACAGATTTGTGTCATTGATTTCTCTAAACTTTAGTCACAAAGATAAACAAAAAGTTACACAATTATTTTGAGATTATTAATTATTTTTTATATCACATTAAATGGTTTACACTAATGTTTGATAAGAAAGTGGAACAGAATCTTGTTTGGACTTATTGTTCTTTGTAGAAAGCCCTGAGATTACCTCTTTTGTGAATTGGCGCTATATAAATAAACTGAATTAAATTGAATCAAATTGAACTTTCACAGCTCTAGCCTGGCCCTGTTTACCCTCATGTGTCTGGTTTTTGAACTTTTCTAACTGGTAATATCAAAGGAAAACAATCATGTGGCATATAAAAGCCGAGGCTGGAAAGCCCATACAGCAGACATCATGGGACCTTTTCTGTATCCACAAGGAGCTGAACGAGTGACACGGCTTTTGCTTTATAGGTCAAGGCTTCCAGTCGGGTGGCAGGCTGCAGTGGACCCTGGGAAGCCCAGTAGCAACATTATCTCCATCTGTTGTTATGGTCTGCTCTTATTTGCATGTTAATCCTTCTCTACCAACACCTTCATGAAAGCACCTATAAGGAGGCGCTGTCTCCGTAGCACTTCAAGGATGACAAATCAGCAGATGAGAAAGCGGAAAGCCGCCGACCTGAGGGTGATGGGATGTGAAATGCAGATAGAGCTGGGAGTAGAAAAGTGAGACGAGTGCAAAGTCAAAGAAGTAAGAAGCAGAGCCAGAGCAGTGGCCTTTTATTCTCATGCAGAAAATACCATCAACACCTGAGCTCCTACATCCAGAGACTTGATGCTTGCTAATTCATGCAAAACATGCAGAGGACAGGACAAGGCCAGTTCTTTATCATTAAATCGTGGTCTGAAGGTGTTGCGCCTCCATGATTTCATTTAGCAGAAGTAGCTGCTGGCAAAAGTCTTCTCAAGCTGACTAATCATTTGTGTATGCAGATATAATAAGCTTTCAATGTCTGAAAATACATATCATCCATCAAAGCATGATTGTAATGTCTTTGGGCTAGAAAAGGGCACTGGGAGTAGGTGTGGCATATCTTAGATCTAATAAATATACATTTCCTCGGGCAAGAGTAGGAAGCAGAGAGTTCTAAGGATTCATTTCCTACTCTACCAACATTGCAGATAAGGTTTGATACAGTGCATGCTCACAAAAATCTACATTCTGTAACTAGTACTTTAAACTTCATAAATGTATGTTGTTCTGCTATAATCTAACACTTCTCTGACATAAAAAGGGGGAAAGTATTCATCTGTTGTAAAAGGAAGAAAATCTGCTGCTTCACCTTTCTTGTGTGTGTGTATATATATATATATATATATATATATATATATATATATATATATATATAGTTACAGCACATTATAGTCTGTGCTGAATTTGTCCCGTATAACAAAAAGCAAAACAGTACACCGAACTGAACGTCGCACACTTAACCCTTATGAGGTGTTTGGGTCAACTTTGACCATTTCAGAAGTTTCCAGTCTAATAAAACATGGTTGTTGCTTTTGTAACTAAAGTTATTTTTGTTTTTAAGATATTTCTGAGCCTATGCCCTCTTTTCACTAATAATATTATACAAGTCAATTTGAATGGAGAAAACAAAAGATGTTCCTCTGTGCTGCTAATAAAACTCTTGAAGAACACACACACACACACACACACACACACACACACACACACACACAAGAAATAATCATTTTGGGACAATCTGTGCTAAATAGCACATTTTATCTGTAAAGTTGTTGTAGTCAGAAAAATCTATGAATTATGTTCTTTTGTTTGTTTGTTTTTTCAGCTCAGATCAGTGAGACTAACATTTATAAAAATTTAACAGCAGTTTTAAATTTGTACTGTTCATTATAAACCTAGTTAACATTAGTTGGTGATATAGACATTATATATAGATGTAATGGAGTGAATATTGTTGATAAACACATCAGAAGGTGTTAAATGTGTTTAGTTTGTAAAAAAAACAAAAAACAATTGGGTGACATATAAACAAAACTGTTGTGAGATATCATATAAAAAGGACATTGAATCAGGAAAAAAAATATACACCCCAAACTTAAAAGAAAAGTGTTTAGAATTTGAATTATTCTGCATTTCAAAGAAAGTAATATTTTGGCCAATTAAACAGTTAACCCATGAATATTAGGTTTTACCATCACAGAGATGTGCAGAATACGGAGCTCTTCCTTCGTAGAGTCATTGGCCGGGTCTTCGGTTGGTTCTGGGAGGTTCAGGCTGCCATCTTGGTGGTGAATGTGAAAGAGTAGTGTGCCGTTCTCCAGCCACTGCTGCCGCCAGCGCACCAGAGGGATGTCCTCTGAGTTCCCTGAGATCTCTGACAAATACAAAAGAGAAATGGCATTAGATGAGAAGCTCACTGCTGTTGGTAGCAGTACCAAATTATCAGAAAAATACTGGCAATAAAATCCACTAAAATTTGAGCAAATGACCAGTAAGTGGAAACAGCTTGATAATCAAGATTGTTCAATATAGCACAATTTTCTTTTTCAAAAACGTTTGTTACACCCAAAAATGAAAAAAGTGTAAATTTAGATGTAATAGAACACTTGTAACCATTTCTTTGCTAATTTCTACAATCATTTATGCCTAGAAATGGCTCTGTTCAGTATTAATCTTTAGATTGTTTATTTTTCCATGATCCCATCCTCTGAGTTCCCAGCATTTACATCCATCTTGGAAGGAGCAAACAAAAAATGCAACAAAATGGTTAAACCCGAGAGATAAAAATGAGTAAACAGTGATTTCATGGAAGCGACGGAGCATGAGAAACATTGTGCTTCGTGTCATACCTCAGTTCCCCAGACAATACATTCCACCCCTGGTTTGTTATATTAGTGATGTACGCCAAAACACACACCGAGTGCAGAAATGAAAACATTATGAATGCATGACAGAGCTTTATGGGTGGTTTTCTGTTATGTAAATATGAAGCGTAGCAAAGAAGCATTGCACTCCTAAGTCATGAGTCACAAACTGAAAAAGAAGTGACTGGGAGTGCAGACTGAATTTTACCTCTTAGAACTGCAGGCTCACGCTTGAGCTGAAAGCACTCTATTCTTCACAGGATTTTGTAACATCTTCTAAGTGTTGACTGTACCATATAAATATGTGATAGTTTCTTGTGTATGATTGTTTTTACAACAACTAACCCTAAACCTTACCAAATAAAGATGTAATTGTTTCTTGAGTGTAATGTTTTTACAGTGCTTTTAAAGCTCATATTTCAAAGCAACTAAATTCAAAACCTAAAACTAAAATAAATGACATTAAAAAAGAAATTGTTGCAACCTTAAACTAAAAATAAAAAAGTAAAAAGTAGCCACTTTTACATTTGTCATAATCTATACATGTATAAATATTACCTTGTTCCGTATAAATTGAGAGCAATTCTCTAAGCTTGTTAATTCAGAGCATTTCATTCTCAGGCCATTCATTGGGTGACTAAGTTAGGCCATGAAAAACGGGACATGGATCATTTCCTTTCTAATGAAGCATGTGAGAGCCTGTTCACACTGATACGGTTCATGTCATTTTGCAAAAACTTTTTCAACAGCTTGTAGTCTTGTTAGCATTGATCTACATGCATGTTAAATAGTCTTCATCAAAATAAAGGAATATAAAGAATTTGTCTTATTCTTTCCAAAATGTTTTATTGCGTCAAATCTTCCAACAAACTCCACTGTGAAAGCTGTAAAGAGTGACATACTGATTTCCTCCTCATAGAAGGTGGAAAGTGAAGTCCATGTTTATGCCAAAGCATCCTGTCAAGAAGGAATAATTCAGGGAGGAGCATGAAATTTATAACCACATTTTTTCCCTAAATATTCTATAGAAAAAAGGGACATTAAATCCCCTGACACAACTTTGACAGACTTTTGTTTTTAATGGGTAATACATATTGAACAGTTCAGTCAATGGTATTGACAGAATGCTATGTTTTGATTGTTTGTTTTAATTCCTAAATAAAAGGGAAAAAAATTGTCACAAGGCGGAAAGTCTTGCTATTCTTCTGAAAGTGATTCTTTAACTACATGTATTTTGTAAACAATATCTTACAGTTCTATTATTGTTGGCTAGAATCAATACTACCATTTGTGTATTTTAATTAAGAGTTTGAACTTCAACGTAAAAATCTCCCTCATATTATTCTTTATTATTTTGAAGAGGTTCAGGCATCATGAGGTTCTGATTCCTGGTCAGTGGATTATGAGAGGTTCGGACTGTGAAGTAAGGCTAACAGATGAGGATAGAGCCTGCCTGATCAAAAGAACAGGCCCAGAGACGAGTGACTAAAGCAAAGAAAGGTTGCAGCCCATGTACAATGCATGAGAGACTAAAGGAACTCTGAAACCAGAGGAAAGCTAAGGAGCAGCACAGATGTAAGGACTGACTAGATAATGTAAAGCCTTGTGTTGAGCTCTATATATAAACACGGGCTAACCCTATGCCACACCAGACCATTACACTGATTACTTCCAAAGAAGTATAGCTGCAAGCAAGATCTTACTGCTGATCACAGGCTTTTACACCCAGTGTGCAAAACTTCAGAAGCACATATCATGTTAAACAGCATTTGCAGCTGCACTTTGTGGATGTTTAATGATCCGGGGAGTCAAATTATTATCTTCTGTTTTGCCTTATTCTTCTAACTTGTGCTTAAACATAAAAACACAAACTGTTAACAGTCAAGCCTTTGCTTGTCCTTGGTCTTTTCTAAATTGAGGACCAAGAAAACATCAATTTTGCACATTAAGATCAGATTACAAGTTACTGGGAGTGCTGGCAGCCTGTATGTAAAAACATATCTAGATGGTCTCTGCAGCTCTGGAGCAACTTATTCAAGTTTGACTAAAGGTTTCTTGAATAAAGTAACCAGGATAATTCCTGCTTGGCTTCAGAGATGCCTCTGAGACAAACTTAATATGCCTACAAAGTCAACTTATGATATCTGCAAAACGTTGGCGGTTAGGCAGACAACAAATGACATTACCAGAAATAAATATAGAAGAACTCATTTTGGACCAGTTAGGATAAAGTGTTGGATCATAATTAACTAAAAGCTGCCACATTGTTTTCTGCTATGTATGACAAGCTTTCTGTATTTAGTTGTACGTTCTGTTAGTTACTTATTTCCAAAGACAGTAGTTATGAAACAAGAAGACAATCATTTCTAAAAAAAATCTTTGAGTTTTAATTAAAAGTCAGGCTTCTTATAAAGACTTGGATTGTATTTGACTTAAGCAAACTCAGATTGCATTGAAAGGAGTAAATTTTTTTACACTTTTATAGATTTAATTTATAAAATCCTGTGTATTACGAATTTTAGTATATTATTGTTTTGTTTTCAAAATTTGTCAAAGTAAGATATCATTATCGTAAAATGTCGGAATCATTCTGAGCCAATATGGACCAGTCCAGATTGTTGCTCCAAATACTATGCATGAACAAGTACTAGAACAAAAGTAAATTGATTAAAAATAAAACAAGTTGAGGAGTTGAGGAGTCTTTGTGTAGTTACTTTAATCCTCATTTCCACATATGTAAGTAATGTTAAGGTAGTAACTGTTAGCCTTTTTTACCACTTTTGCATGCGTGGGTTCCCACCAAAATTTCTAACCCAAGTTAAAACAATCCATAAAATCTTGGCTTTTCATTTTTTCTCCTCCAAAACGTTTGATCAGAGTTTTGCACATTCACTGAAGACTGCCGTTACTTCCCCAGGATTGAAACAAATAGATGGGGAAACTGGTGGGTTAGATTTGTTTTGTTTTGCACTGTGCCAGCTTTGGTCTGAGGCATAAAAGTTTTGTAATTGAAAACATTTTAACAAGTCATTCAACTAACAATGCTAGTGCCCCAAATGCTGGCATGTAAAACTCCTTTAAAAATATTATTGGTATGCTTACATGATGATAACTTTAATAGCTACAGTATGTTTATACTAAATGCTGCCTCATAAAGTTGTTTGTATTGATGTGTACTTCTACTGAACATCTTCATAAAAAGCTTTTATGTTTTTATTATTATTTCAAATGCACTTTCAAGAAAGCTAGCAAACTGAAAGATTCATTGTAGATGGTCAAGTTATTTTCGTTGCACCATGTATGTGCAAAAAGGCACTTACCTGGCCTAAACTATTTATGATGAGAGCTAACATCATTAATTTTTTGTGGACATGCTGTACATGCATATAATTACAATACAGCACTTCACCTCAGTGTGCAAGAGTCTGCCCTCTTTGTTAGACATCCCATTACACTGATTATTGGCAAAAAAAAGCACTTCCATGCTGGATAATAGCCATAACCCGTATATAGATTATAACCTGTTTACAAACCAAAACACTTTGCTTGATTTTACTGTGATACAGCAGTGTGTGTGTGTGCATCTGTAATTGTGAGAGTATAACAAGGTTTGGCCTGACAATAACTGATGCCCCAATGCTGCAGTGAAGGGGGACTTCCCTCTGCCCATAAATAAGATTTAAAAGTCCCGTCTGGTTTGAACCTAAATGCAAATCATGTGCTTCAGTGTGACAGGGCACTTTTTAAAAAGTGTGCCTGCTCTCTCTGGGGACTAGTTTTGCCATGAGAGCTTGAGTAATGAGACCACCGCTGTACAAGACTGCATTCAGTGCCATCCAGCAGTGAAACAGACAAAAGGCTGATAAAAGATGGGGAAAAAAGAGAGGAAGACTGAGAAAGAAAATCGCTGAGGAAATGAAGGAAATTGTGGAGAGCAAGAAAGAATGACCACCTACTAGCAATAAAGAGAATTAAAATAATATGATTATGTTGCATTACTAAATTTACCTCCGCTGAATGCAGATTTGCTGAACCATTCAGTTTAAACAAGTTCGTAAAAAATGAACTTGTGTAGAATTTCTGTTTTGTATGAAAAGGTGTTTAGTTTTCCCTATATAGAAATCTGTGCAGTCCTCACTTCACTGAAGTATAGACCGATGCTTGGCTTGTTTTGGGGTGTTTCACATGAACCAGTTCTTGTCTGAGGGTGTTATTAGGCTTCAAGTGCTCTGAGATGTTGTGCTTGGAGAAAATCCAAGTATGGTTTTCAGATACTCCTGGAAAATATTACATTTTTGTGCCTATTCGTTGTTGCTCAGCTTCAAACTGTGACAGTTTTGTTTTATTAGCTTGAAGAACAGGACGTATAACACATTTAAGAACCAAAAAATAAAGTCTTGCTGCCTACTGTACAATCACTAAGGTATAAAATGACCTGGAGGACTGTAACTCTATTCTAACATGTTGTGTTTGCACAACACCACAAACAGTGGCAATGTGCATTATGGTCAGACGCCTCCCCTTTGCTATATTCTGTTGAAAGGACTTTGTTCTGAAGAGTCTTGTGTCTTGAAAATTGTAAACCGCAGGTATGCTGCCACATTCTTTTTAGAAAGAAGATGGTTTCTCCTGAATACCCTTCAAGACATACTTGTGTAGTGTTTTTCCTTTTTTACTGTCATAAACTTTAACCTTTAATACAAAGAACCCTTAGAATGTGAGATGAAGCTCTTGAGCTTTTTGCCTTTCATCTGAGTATTGCACATACAGTCTTCAAGGTGAATTTGCTGGGATGACCACTCCTGGGACGATATCAGCTGTCCTAAATGTATTCCACCTGTGAATAATCGTTCTCACTGTAGAATAATGGACTCCAAATTTTTTGGTAATGGGGTTATAACCCTGTCCAGATTAATGGACAGTAGCAATTGCTTCTCTGGGATCACCACTGATGTGCTTTCTCTTTGGCATTGTTTCAGATAGCTAACTGCCAAAACCTTTTTCTTTTACAGAGGTGGTCAGGCTTGATGCGGAGCAGTTAATCAAATGTATTTGATTAGAAACAACTTGATAATTCTTATCTTTTTTAGCCCTATGGATACAGTGAGGACATACTTAGTTTATTACATCCTAATTTTGTTTAGCTTTAGTGGTTAAAAAAAGACAGCATATGTGAAGGACTGAATAATTACTTTCTACAACAGTTTAATTTGTTTTGTATTGGCAAATGTTACAGATGACTACAAGCCTTCCTTTGTTTTTGTTTTGTTTATTCATAAATCATATATCATTGTAATCAAACATGAACTGATAAATGAATCACGGAAATGAGAAAAAAAAATCATAAATAACGAACTCAACTAAAGTACCATGAAGAAAACCCACTCAAAGATTAAAATTAATCCCAAGTCAACAAAATACAGCTTTGCTCCGTGTTGACTCCCTCCGGTTATGCATCAAATGTGCTCTTTCTCTCTTTACATTGTGTTCCAGTGAAACAAAGATAACAATCGTTACACTGCTCAGTCACCAGAGGGCATGCTGACAGTCAGAAATGACGTTGGAGCTGTTGGTTTAAACTGTTCCCAGCTTTGCACTAATCAACAACTATTAAATTGACATTCTTAAGCTCAGAAAAACTATTTCCAGGTTATTTTACAGAGTGAAAAATTGTAAGCTGTATTTAATTACTGTTCTACAACTACACCAGGGAATGATTTATAAGTGGGATGGTGAAGCTCCCAGTTGTCACAATAAAGCATCTTAGTCTTCACAGAGGTTAAAAGATAAAAGGGACTTTAAAAATATCTTAATTTTTTTACCTTTACCTGCATGACTCTATTTGACTTATTGTTTTTCTTTTCTGCATACATCTGTTTGCATATTTGCCAGTGAAAGATGATCCTGAAACCATGGAAACAAAGCATAAATAGATCACAAAAAGTATCTCAAAAATGAAGGCTATTATATGAGAATATACTTTAAAGTCAGCATATATCAGCTTTTATATTTGAGATTTTTCAAAACAGGAAATAACCCTGTTTGAATTATGATAATGCAGTAACTCATAAAGTGAAAATGGAAAAATACTGAATATCAAGCAGGAGATTGTTGTGCAGGTAAACTAAAGATATGTCCCAAGTTCATATGACAAACAAGCATAAAGCAGTTTATGTTATACTTTACTGTGCAGATATTTTAAACAAGAAAGCAAGCTATAAATATAAATCCTGGGGGAGAAAAAAAAGAATTTTTGAATATGGAAAAGATTAAACATCTTTGGTTTACCTTCAGTTTACAGTGTGAAAACTACAGATAGTTAAGCCCACATAATACCAGAATTCAGTATGGAATTAAATCATTTAACAAGAAAAATATGAAGCTTTTTTTTTTGTTTTCATCAGACTGCGGGAGTTACTTCTGAACAGTTTGATAGCATCTTGCAACATTTTCCCAGCTAACGCAGAGGGCAGATGTGCGTCGTGATTTATTTGGCTGAAGATGTTTTATCTCACGCTGCGTCATTACTCAGCCCAGCACAAAACCCAGTTTCACCCAGTGTGACAACATGCAGGTTGGGGCCATAATGCATTTTGCTGTGAATTTTAATTTGGCTCCATCTGTAAACAGCGTGCAGCCTCCTCCACTGCTGTCTGGAAGATAAATAAACAAAGACAAACGAAATCCCCCAAATAAATTTTTTAAAGTCTTAAATCGGACATATTAAGAAAAATATGTCGTTTTCTCTGCTATAGTTGTGTGTCTGAGAACTTTACCAAAACTGATAAACTGATAAAACAATGCTGGAATTTTGTTTTGTTGATAATCTCTCATTCACCAAATGATTATGATTTACAAGTCAAAATAAGTAACATCAACAGACAAAATTCACTGTACTTCAGAAGTACGATGTCAAAACTCTTTTGCTCTTCTATTACATACCAGTCCAACACCCTTTTTGTTATTAATATATACCCAGTGAAGTTCACTGTTCTTCCTCTTTCCCTTGCTGCCTTAATCAAACAGCAGAGATGAAATGCCAACGACATATGAGACCTGCAGTGTTTAGTCCATTTAAATTAAACTCTGGTTCAGTTTTATCTTTATTGCAGTTCATTTGTGTAAAATTGGACACAGTAATCACACTTGGATGTGGACAAAAACAACTGTACCGAGAACAATTGAAGGAGGTGGTCTCAGTGTGCTTCCAAGCAAACTTCAGAATGGTTTGTTTAGTAACACGGTGATATGAGCTTGAACCAATGTAACTAACCAGTGTGCGCTGCAAGTTTGAGCCAAATGCCTTTTGGAAGCCAGTTATGCTTCACATTCTGGGAAGTGGAAGAGTAAACAAACTAAAGAAGTTTGCCACTTTCAAGACGCCTTCTCAAAATCCACTTGGTATTCTGCTCTTTCAGATACGACTGAAATATTACCCAAATAAATACTAATGACAGGTCAACTAGCTCAGGACACTGCACCATCTTCCTGTATTTACTTTTTGTACTCCCACCCCACCTACATCTCTGACCAAAGAGCAGACTGAATGTTCTCACATGGTTTACAGTGACCCATTTTGGGTCGCTAGAACTTTGCTTGCAGTTTTCTCTATGCCAAAAAAAACCAAACCACAGGAAATTGCAACAAGTAAACAAATTCATCAACAAGTTCAGACCAGAGTAAACAACTTATAGTCGTGAAAATACCCTAAGATACATTCACATTTGTTTTCAAGTATGAATTTAAAAAACACAGTCCAATTTTCCAGGATGTTTTTAGATGAATGACTACCAGAATTCAAAGAACCTTCTAGGATGCTGATACACCAGAGGTCCCCATCCCAGCCCACTGTCCAGAATGTTTTAGATGTTTCCCTGCTCTAACATACCTGCTTGAAATAATTGAACTTACCTGCTCTGAATGTCAACAGGTTTTGCAGTAGCCTGCCAATGACTCATCCATTTAAGTCAGGTGTGCTGAAGCCGGGAAACAGATAAAACATGCTGGACAGTGATCCAAAAGAACCAAGGTTCATGACCTCTGGTATAAATTACGAGGTAAATTATAAAGCAAATGAATTAGACCTAATTGATGCTTTATATTTCTACACAAAATCTGTTTTCTTTATTAGGTATGCATGCATTTGGCCTCATTAAAGTAGCACGTACCACACGGTTATAGCTAACACATGGCAGAAAGACTATAGGGCCCATGTTTGGAATTTGAGCATGCACGGGCAGCTGAGAATTTAATGTGAAGATATTGACCGAGACATTCAGAACTAATGAGACAGCCGACACGATCTGTTTAGGGGAGATCAGAAGCTAAACAACCATCTGAGAGGAGGGCTGGTTTTGACGCTTGTTTACCCAGTGGGACAGGAGAAAAGTGGGCAGGATACCATATGGCTGCAGAGCTGCGTGCTTGCACAAGGATTTAACAGCACCAGAGTGCTGTATCTGTGTATGTGTGTTGTGGGTGGGAAGTGTTGATGGCTGGAGCTATTCTGCTCACATCCTCATGCAGTGTCAAAGGAAGCTGGCCTCTCTTACTTCTCCTCTCACTGTCACAGTGGTAAGGGATGATAGTTAAAGGGTGGGGAGCTAAAACTAAAGATGAGTAGAGCAGTGGAGTAGGGACTGCATGACAGATGCAAGGAAATAAAATATAAAGAGTTGTGTCTTTGATAGGATGTCTACTCAAGATTCATACTTTAGGGTATGGACTCACCACTGCTGCTGTAACCCTTTAAGCCCCTTCATGCACAAACGTGCAAATTGTGAATTGCACAGGCAGAAAAAGCTGCAGCCTAAATATGTCTGAAATCCTTATCAGAGACACCTTTAATACCACCTAGAACGCTGTCAGCAAAGCTGAGGCTGCTAAGATGCTACGCTGCAAGCAAATGTTGAAAAACGTTTTGATTCCATCAGCATGATGACTCTGCAGACTAAACAACACGGTGGAAAAGTGACTCTAAGGTTCAAATAAAAAAGTAAAAGCATGAGCAAAAAGGAGTTTTGGCATTATATAGTTCTTGTGAGGACGGCCAGATCATTCATCTTTTGTTTCAGAATCTTGGACCCCTTAGCTTTATAAGGAAACAAATATTAGTAAAACAAAAGCCAAAGGAAAAAGTCACTGAGACACATAAACTCTCTAATGTCCCAAGAGAACACTTCAAGCTTTGTTTTAAGGTGTTCTTCGTTCAGCCTTGCTAATTTTCTACATGAATGAGAATAGGAAACAGAGCAATCAATCAAAGTTGGTCCATTTCCTAACGAGCTGCCCAGTGAGGGTGTCCACATATTAACCGAGACAGCCAGCAAATGGTAATTTGTGGTCGCTTGCAAAGCTGTTCTTTTAAAATTTCATGTAGGACGATTATGTATGGGACACAGAGCGTAGAGGACAAGAGGAATGGTCCACTTCAAGGTGAGCTGACATCATGGAAGGCTCTGTCAGCAGCTGCTTTAAAATACACAAAGTGCTGTTTGACGGGATTCGAAAAGACTTACCCAACTTGGCTGCTTTCCAGTAAAGACGCGTGACGTGCCCCGCAGAGTTTCTGCGATTGTGATCACACAGATGAACCCCATTAAAAGCGAGGCGGAGCAGATGGAATGTATTGTTGCCAAGATCGGAGGTTTCAAAACTGTTTCGACAGGTTGCTAAGCAGTTTAAATGAAAGGCACTGAGGCGTAATGCACTGCTGTAAGACGAGGTAAACAAAATAAAGCTGGGACTGCAAACTCTGCACTTATCGCTTTGTTCAGTTCTTTTAAGCGGAATCTACAGAGTGAAATTAGTATCTACCCCTGCAAAAATCCAAAACTCACTCATGTGTACAGGTAGAGTTACAGAGGCTTGCTTTTGAGAAGACTGGCTGATCCAACCCAACAGTTTCTGACTGTCTGACATTTTAACCAGCTGATGGATCTGGGATGAGCACTTTTGTTGATTAAGACACCAACAGCAATTTCTCCCTTTTATTTTAAAACCCAGTAGGCCTCAATTACAACAGATATATTGACTTGTCATACTAGTATGGTACAGGCGTAACTAAGAACATTAAATATATTCCTGCTCCATTAGCAGTGGCATGTAACAATCAGCAGAGACAATATGAGGAATCAATGTTCAGATTTTCTGCCATCAATAATTATCTTTTTTAATTACTTTTCCCCTTGAAATAGAATTCATTTTTAAAATAAACTTGATTTTCAATCACACTTTTTTTCTTAAATTAAAAGAATTGTGAAGGACAGACATAAATTTCATTGTAATGATAGGAAGGAAAGAAAAAAAAGAAACTAAAAAGGAAGCCAAGAGGGGTGGAACTCTGTTTTTTCAGTAGTTTTATCAATATTCAGTATTCTGTCATTTGAATTTTCAGGCGCTCTGATCTGTCCATACCTCAACAGTTCTTATCTTAGAATAGATACTGTATGTGATGTTTTTCATACTCAGAACTACCTCACTCACGATTTTCCACAACAGCATCTCTCACAATTTTTACAATCTGAAATGTGAAAGAGCTCAAACATTGCACAACACTGATGAAAGAAAACTTGCTTGAGACTTTCTGTCGAGTGTCTCTGAGCCCAGTTCTGCTTTTTCCACATGACACCATCAAGGAGCATTTTCAAAAGAATTTCTCTCCTTTCTTGTGAAGACTTTATCAGCCAGCCTTTGATAGTAGCGAGAACATCCAACTTACTGTAGTTTTGGTACACTATTAAAAATACGACAAGATGTCTCCTTATCTCTACTGTCTTAACTGACCTAACTGCCAAACAAATAAACACAAACATGTTTATTTCATATGAGAAGCAAGACTTCTTGAGTGAAGTTATTGTAGCAGTGGTTTAGTTTTTCAGACAGTGTTTCTTAGTGTGCAACTCCAAAGTGCTATATGAGCAGAACAAATTAACCCAATATTTAAAATGAAAATGGTGAACACAAGTTTAAATAATTTTATTTATACCAGTTTCATTTGGGGTATCTATATGTTTTGGGATTTTTAAATTATTTTATTTATTATTATTTTGGTGATTACTCGCTATGTTTTAGCATTCCAACATATACATTGGCGCATCAGATCATTTTAGAAATGTATGAATTAGAAATTTGAATTTTTCACGATTATGTCTTTTTTATGGTTTAAGTTTTCATTTGAAAAATTAAATAGAAAATAAATAATCAATATTAGGTAAGAAACCAAGTGTAGGTACAGTATAGGAGGATACAAGTTATGTCTTTCAGCAAATCAAACTAGGACTAAAAAGTTCTGAACATTTCAGTTTTTGAAACACGGCATCAATGGTCTATACGGATCTACAATTCAATAACAAAATAGTGTAGAAAAAATGGTCCGGGTCAAAGTTCAAGCACACTTCAAAATAAATTAATACGTTTGATTCATGTTTTGTTTTAAACTCACCTTGACAAAGTATTTACTTACAGCTAAACATTACAGGCACTATTCAGCCTACCCAGGGCTGCTGAGAGTCTGAGAGTGATATAGGAGACGGGGGTACAAGGACAAAGGAGACCAGACAGCTGGAGTGCAACCAAATCAGAGGGGGGTTGGCCAATTATTTAAAACTTTTTTTAACCCAGATTTATTGTGTCTGCAATTAGCATATGTACTTCAAGTGCAATTTATCAATCATGTAAAATATACAGTCAGTTTACAATGATATACTGTGGCAGAAAGAGGGTGGGGACCTGAAAATAAAGAGTGGTGTAGTTTGTTCATTTTCACCTGGGAATCATCCTCCTGCAGTCTAAGATTCCAACTAACATTGTTTTTTAACTCATTGTTTATCTTCAGGTTCTTAACTCAGTGTCACACTTTAATGCAAACATGGCCACTGTGAGAGGGATTTGGTTAAAATCTCTATCATAATTAATCTCTGTAATCACATTGTGTTTCACACACAGATACTTAATATTTATGATTAAAAAAACTCTTGCTTTTAGGCAAATAATCTCCCAAAAGACAACATTATTTAGCCAGAAAATGACAAATCTACGCAATGAAGAATGGCCTCCTACTCCTCAAAGATCCCCTGTGCCTATATACAAAATAAATTTAATTGTTGCTTCATGTAAAAAAAAAAAGATTAAAAGGACTGCCGCTCTCCTGTAATGCAGCCTCTCATCTCAGTGTTGACTTAATTCAACATTCACGTCATCCCTTCCAAGGAAGGCACTCACTGTGCAATGAACCAAACAAACACCAGAGTCATTTTCAATCCTGTGATGAATAGCAATTACGATTTCTGCTATGTCTCATTGGCCAACCCATTTGTTCTTTTGCAGAGCAACAGAAAGGGAAAACAACATGTAAAAGATAAACTGATGCTGAAAATGATCTTAATTCTAACAACAATCAGCTGTCATATGTTCTTCATACTTAACTTATGGATTTAGTTAGAGGCTGTAGCTCTTTGTTTTGGTATTACTTGCCTGATCACTAAACATCCCACTTGTCAAGAGGCTTGTTAGTATTTTTAGGGACTTACTCTGCCAGTTTACTGATCCAGCCTTCATCAAGTGAAATTATAAATGCCCTGTCCTCCTACTTCAGAGGGAGAAAAAAGTTTAATGGCAGAGAGAAAATGGTAAAATGACCCTACTACTAAAGTCACCTTGAATACTTAAATGTAGTGAGGGGATTGGTTGGCTCTCCCCATGGGCAATTTAACATGCCTGCCAAGTAGCTCAGGTACCTCTGCATGGCATGAATAACAAGTTGTTCTTCTTCATGTTGCTAAATAAATCCACTTTAAGGAAGAGGCTCATGACTCAATGACATGGAGAATTTCACAGACAAACAAGGTGTTAGAAAAGAAAGCTTGGGACCAATTCAAGCTTTTTTATCAATTCTTTTGCTTACTGTGAATAAACAGGATTTTTCTTAGTTTTTAATCATTAATTTATTTTTGTTAGTGATGTTACATTTACCCAAAATAATCATTCAAGCTCCTGAAAGCTGTTGCAGAAGTAGTAAGGTTAGTTTCAATACTTTAAAGTTTGGTGTTTGCTAATTTAAAACAGCAGAAAAATCCTGATTTTCCTCAAGTGAGCTTAAATGAAAAGTGAAAACAGAGCACGCATGCTCTGCAAGTGGCCTCAGCCCTAATTTATTTCAAGTTTTCTTACATTTTAATTATACTCAGTGTTAAGATTATTACTGACAGTCATTGTATGTTGAAGCTGGTGCAAAAAACCTTAGCTCTGATTGACTGTAACAAAGAACCAATCTAAGATGGATCATACTAGGCAAAAAAATACAATAAACAAAGATAACACCTTGCATGTAGTAATTAAATCCTGACACATTTAACTGATAATTCCTGTCGCATTATTCATAAAGCTTACATGCAACCACAGGCGTGGACACATGCATTGAACCCCTCTTCGTTGACAGATGTAAGATGGAGAGAAAAGCAGAACAAATGAAAACCACAGCCTGTCTTGCCAGTATGTGGCTTTTGGGATTATTGTTAGCATCCCTGCATATATCACATATTGATTATTACAGTAGGTAAACACAGCAACGGTTGATTGCTTGAGCAGAACAAAGCTAGCATGCGGATTACACAATGACCCTGAGAATCGTGTGAGGTGCAAATGTGTGCAAAACGCTAGTGTTCCTTTGTCCTTTCATCTCCTGTATGTTGCTTTGATCAGTGTGAATTTGTCCTGACTTGAACTGTAAAGTCTTTGTTCAAATATTCTGATGAAAGTCTGTGACTGCAAAGCGATAACAAGGAGAATATTACACAGAACAACTAACTTCTAAAAAAGGGTCTTTAGTTGTAAGGTAATTATTCTGGTCACATTTAACCAAGGTGTTGATCTTGACTGGTTATGCAGGTAGACTGTTAATCAAGATTGCAAGCAGCAGATAAACTTGACTCTGTGCTTTAAGGTAATTCATAAGAATTTCCATAAGTCTTTGATGTAGCGCACCTTTATAAGACATCTAACTTCAGCCTAGAGCTTGACTGGCAGCGTCGCTTGCTCTACTTATGTAGTTTTTCCAAACTTGTCAAGAAAAATAAAGAAGGTTGATATTTCTGACATTACTGGCACCATGCTATTGTGAGTAATAACATATGACAATTGCAAAGTCTACATATAATGTGACTGAGCTTCCATTTACAAAAAGACAGATTGTGACACATCTTAAACTATGAATGCATTGAGCTAAAGGTGCTATAATTAGTGAGGAAGTACTTCTACATTTTAGCACAACTTTTCAATGCTCAATTCAGAAATCAAGAATCAAAGGTAGCATTTTGGGGCAAAGCTCAAAAGCTTTTGACAAAACTATAATTTCAAAAAAGCAGTACTTTATCACATCCTTCAGGCTGTTTCAAATTGGGTTTTAATTAAACTTTTCCACCGTATGTGGGGTTAAATGTTGGTCATGGACACATTTGACAGGTGCTACAGTTTTTAGTTTTTTTAAGTACTTTAGAAGGTTACACAACAGAGCAGCTGGTTAGCACTGTGCCCTTGTAGCAAGAAGGTCACTGATTCAAAACACGGCTGGGTTCCTTTTTGCCTTTCTTTACTGAAATTTGCGTGTTCTGCCTGTGAATGATTTGGTTCTTGATGGGTACTTCAATACCTAGTGTCCAAAACATTGTATGATAGGTTAATTGGCCTTAGGTGTGATTGAGTGCATGCTTGGTTGCTCACATCTATGTGACCATGTAACGGAATGTCACCCTGTCCAGGTTGTATCTCGCCTCTTGCTCAATGACTGCTGGAGTTAGACACCAGCTTCCTGTGACCCTGCAAAGGATCAAGCAGGATGCTACTAAAGGAGTTAAACATGTCAACAAATTGTTTTAGTCAAATATCAGAAACAATAACAATTAATGCTAAAGTACCACATAAAACATTAACCCAGGACCTCAATTACTGACATTTCCTCTGAAAAACTTATTCTATTTTAGTTATTTACTACACAGTTGTAGGACTTGACAGTTTGTTGCGTGTTTCCCTGGAAATTGCAGTTTTGACTGCAGAGTTACAATGTACAGTATATGATGTGCCGATGTATTACCTATTCAGGTGGAGTAGATAATGGGTGTCTGACCTTCAAAAAGGTAACACAGTGCTCTACCCATGAGAAGAACTGAATCTACAAGTCTTGTTCTAATGTATTTTTCTACCCACTGAGCTACAGTTTCTCCACTCTGTGTTTTCCCAGTTCAATAAAGAGAAAAAGCATTGAAAAAGTGCTGTGATATGTTTAATCCATGACTCTGGAGCCCCCACAAGGCAGTTAGGCATGGCCATCCAATGGAAGGCTGGATTTAGACAAAATATCAATGCTGCATGGATCGAATAACATTGCAAGCTGCTGAGTGTTACCACCTAAAAAATAAATGCTTAACATCCCTAATACTACTTTAAATAAAAGGGTTTTATCTTATATTAATTGCAATAAACAATGTGCAAAGAAGAAAACAAAACAAAAAAAAATATTTATTTATTTATTTTGTATTTATTTTTTATTACAAAAGGTGAAAACTGTTTTCTAAGAGTTCACCTAAAAAGCAGTCTATAAAACTTTAAGCAAGTATTTACTTTGATCAAGGAACAACTTTGGAGAAGTGCATGTATAAAAAAAACATTCAAAATTTTATTCATAATTGGAGGAAAACCTCCATTTTAAAACTTGATGAATCACTTGTAAAATATGTGTAAACATTAGTCAGTGCCAAGTATACATGAGCTTGCTTGCAATATTTAGATAATTTATTTCACAGTATAAACATCTTTACATCAAAAGGAAACTACAACTGCAAAAATTAGAAAATGAAAAGTCAAACAAAAAATGTAAATGTTTCAGGAATGTTTTTGTGGTCTTAGCAAAAAATCAGACAACATTAATTTTACAACTGCATTCAGATTTTGTTTAAATGCTGGAATTGCAACACATCTCTGTCAGCGTGTAGCATTTAGAGAAATTGATGTTCTGAATTTATGATACACATACATATTTATAATCTATCTAAGATTTTCTTAGTATGTATTATTCCATTAAAATAAAAATGTATATGTTTTAATAACTTAGTATTAGCTCTTTCATTTAATATGTTTGTTTTTTAACAATCAACATAGGCACAACAATAATTAAGAAGTCTGGTCTGTGTGGTCTGTATGCAGTGGATTGCATTCTACAACTCCATCAGTAGATGGTGCTGTTCTGCATACAGTCTTTGAATACACTGTGCAGTTGGTTGAGCAATCATAACATCTAAACCTGGTGGCTTGTGGGTGCTGCCTCTTTAATCCCTTACCTTTAGAAAGGGCATTACTTCTTTGTATTACACGTCCTCTCCAGTTTTCAAGTTGTGCAGAGTTGCTTTTAGAGTTGCCCGACTCTAATGCTAGTTTTAAAATGCAGTGGATTCTCAATGGCCTTTGAAAATTCATGCAGCATGTGTTCAAAACAACACACTTGTTTGTCTACATACTGAGACTGAATAATTAGTACTAAACACCCTGAGAGGTGGTAACGACAATCTGTCACAACGCCGCAGTCTGACCAGCCATATCTGGCTTAAACTGGGGGTGCCGCTGCTGCTGTTGTGGTTGCTGCGGTGAACTCGCACCATGCAGGGGCTTATCTAGGACACACAGGAGGAACAACAATAAACTTATCAACATACAGCCACTTGGCTGGATGTAGCTGCAAACCCGCTACGCTTGCTCCAACCACGAGCCGGCTCCGGTTCACTGATCATACACACCGGCAGAACCTAATCAGGGGACAGAGAGCCTTTTCAAACTGCAGGCTCCGACCTCATACACTTCAGACAGACAGAGCCTGGGATAAAAAGAAAAATAACTTATGCCAGGTAATATAAACTGGAGAAAGAAGTTCAATAACTATGCAGGGAACGTCACACCCTCCGTGTCAACTAGCTTCCAGGGCTTTGATTGAAGCTCTGCACAAACCCACAGCAGGGCTTTTCTTTCCCTTCTTCTTCCTCTGTTACCAAATAAGTTACGGTGCCACAAGAGTACATAAAGTTTCAGAAGGTCTATTGAGTGGTCAGTGGAAAAAAGAAGAAAAAAAAATCATATCTGAGGCACAAAGCTCTAATACAAACAAAGATAACCCTCAGTCTATTTGCCGGATGTGAAGTTTGGAAAGCAGCAACAAAGATGAGATGTCAGTGAAAAGGAAGGAGCACAATCCCATACAGGTAATTTCTAAAGCATGCAGTGTGCTTTTACATGCAGAATAACAAAACGAGAGGGTTACCTTAACACCCAGATATGCGTGTTACTCTGCATCAGTTACTGTTGCTGATACTAGATATTTCACGGCCAGTGCGGAAAAAACAGAGAAATCCATCTGGTCATATTTGAAGGACATGTGAGCCTTTTAAAGCAGTTTTTGGTCAGTATAGTGTCTATTCTTTCTCTCCATGTTGCTACAATCAGTTAATCTATGGCAGTGACTCTAGTGGAATGTGTACTTGCATACATGTATACATGTTTTAGTCATGTTCCATTTTAAATAATAGCCTTATTAACCAACTCTATTTGTACTTTCTCACTGACTAATTCTGATTCACTACATTCGGCTCTCACTGTTCTGTCTAAGAGAATAATCATAGTGATCATCGCATCAAAAAGAACATAGAGACTTGCCTCTCCCAATCTCAGTGTCTGAAACAAATTGAAGGTGATTTTCAATAACAGGGCTGACGAGCAACAGTAGGCAGATCAGAGAAATTCTCTCCATCTGACAGGCTGTAATGAAAGAGCCAATCTGGTGTTCTTTGTGTTTTAGGATGATCATAGCTTGGTTTCAATGGCTGCTTGAAGAGAATTTTTACCATTCTGGATATGATGGGGTAAGAGCGATATGTTTTCTCATACTAATCTTTACTTTTAAAGTCAACTTGAGACCTAAAAAGTTTACTCCACACAAACTGTACAGCTTCTGTTATATCTGCTTGTGACTAAATGCGACATAATTTTTGTATCAATCATGTATGGAAATTACAAGAAAAATACTTTCATAGTATCTACTGCCTTTTACTACATATAGAGTATTTGAGTATTTCTGTGCAATTGTTGACGTGGTAGTCGACAAGTGCATGTGGTAGACGTGGTATGGAAATTATTGATGCCTTTCCATATTTTTTGATCAATTATGCTACTATTTGTTTACGTTAGTATCTAAAATGTAAAGTCAATGTCATTCAGTGCCAGAATGTGGTTAGGGTTAGCTACTGAAGTGTTGCAAGTTAAAATTAGATACGTTATGAGTAAACTAATGTGTTAGGAGGTTATGTTGTACTTTTATTGAAGATTATTGAGGGAAAACCTATCCAAGAATATCACTGTACTTAAATTTGACTTTACAGGAAATACTGTTTCTCTGCTATTGCACTAAAAGGATGTTGCTGCAGGGCTTTAAAAGGCTTCGAAACCTTTTACAATGATCCTGATCTGTTATTTTAGCTGATGGACTTTTTTTTAACTGAACAGCTGCAGCGTGTGAGGTTGAAATGTGTTTTGATACTTTTTTTTTCTTCACTGAGCTCACCCCAGAAGTTGGGCAAATTCACTGACTTTATTTATGTTAAAACTGACTTAAAGCTGTGACAATCGGCAAGACAATTTCATTTTTGTAAATGGACTGAGTGCAAAAATGGTCATGAGATGAATGCTACTAAGTTTTGTAATGATTTTGTGATCTTTCTTCTCAGGAGCAACGACTTTGCTTTTGGACCCGTATTAGTGGATTTGGGCATAAATGTCTATAACTAAGCATATTATTATAACTTTTATGCAGAATCTCACAGTCATCTCATCAGAAATAATTATTCATTAGGCTGTCAAGTGAGGAGAATATAAAAAGTGGCACTGGACTTGATGACAAGCTGACCTATGAACCAGAGGTGAGTTATGTGGACAAAAAAAGCCCACTGGAAAATTAATATTTATCGCAAATCTTTGATTGTGGCTCCAATTACAAAATGTTTCTTTTTTTATGTCAGAACAGCCTTTCTTCAAGCAGGCTGTTGTAAAGATGGTGAAATTACAGGGACTGATCTCTTATCAGCTTAAATTTTTCATATATGACAACATAACTTTATGTTTGTATTTTATTTTCATTTTAATTAAGTTTTACTATTTTGTAATTCACTGGTGGTTGCTAAAGCATTACAGGCTGTAAAAGAAATTGAGGCATTCTGTTAACATAGGGGCAGTAAAATTACAGCTTCCACAAGCAAATTACAGGATATTAGTTGCTGATTTAGAGCCAAACTTTAAAAAGGAGGGGTTAGGTTTTTTACAATTTGTAAAGACTTAAAACAAGTCCATTTAACTTTGATTAATAATTACTCTATTGTGCCACACTGTTGGTCTTTGATTCATTTTTGTGATGGTAGGTAAGAATAGATTGTCATATGTAGGATAACTTGATGATAAGTTTATATATATATATATATATATATATATATATATATATATATATATATATATATATATATATATATATATATATATTATAGGGTAAAAACAAACACACCCATCAGAGTAAACTACTGATAAACAAAAGTCCAACTGAAACTGATGACTGAAAAAAACATGAGAGGGTGGTAGAAGTCAAAATTCACTGTCCACTTTGGTACGAGGGGGAAAAAAAATCAATTTTGCAAACACTTTTTGGAAAACCATCAAGAAGAAGAAAGAAACTACTAGTCTTTGGTGAATAAAAGCTTTGGGAAACTCAAAACTGTGTTTCTCTCTAAAAAAAAGATAGTGTTTTACATTCCCTTGAAGATGTTTCTGGGAACCAGTGAAAAGAAGCACTCATCCGTCTACCAAAATGACACCAAATTTAAAGATTCTTGCCTTTCAACTAATCTTGTCTCAATCAGAAATTTGCAGTAGAGGAACATTTTGGCTACAGCCTAATCATCCTAATCATCCTCATCATCTGACTTTCCTAATCTAAGCTCTACAACCCTGAAAGCCATTTAAACAATGACTCTGGACCAAACATTTGACTAATTCAGTACGAGCTAATGATCAGCCTCAGAAGAATCTGCTCAGTGTTTTACCTTCAGTAGGGACTCACTGTGTCGAAGCATATTAAGCAAACCAGCTAAATAACGTGCAAAGCTCTATCCCACGACAAATTGCCAACAAGCTTGTATTTGATGTTTGCCTTCTGTTACGCTCAATTGGTGTTGGCCAGGAGCATGGCATTAACAAAGGCTGCATGGTGGGATACTGCTACAGTAATAGTTTAGACACAAATCCCACCTGCTGGGTCAAAGTCACACACTCAAAGAGCTTAACGGTGATTAGAATGCAAAGAAAAAACATGATACTTTTCAACAGAGCTATAAAATGCCACCTTTGCGAAACAAAATAAAGTGAATTACATTATTATGTTAATCTTTGTTGCTGCTTTATCATTCAATGAAATGTCTCTCAATTTCAAATAACTACAATAACAGACAGACGGATTATGCTTTCAAACATCTGACATACATCGATTTGTCTGATGTTATATGTTAAAATCAGTTTTTTATTTATTTAATCTAATTTAAACTCTATTTGAATCGATATTGTCACCAAATGATTAAATGAGCAGCCTATTTAGTATTTTGATATGGCAAGAGTTCAATGAATAGGAGATTTTATAAAATTTAATGAAATTTAAAAGACATTTTCTGGATCTTTGTATGTTTTAGTCTAGGATTCTTTCAGGAAGTTGTTCATTTAGTATGTGTTTCATGAGCAGAGTCTGTCAAATCAGTACTTTCAATTCTTTTTGAAGTTCAACTTGTCAGGTTCATCTGTGTTAGGCCAGGCCAAGGTGAATGGTAATTATTGTGGGAGAAAACTGACTTTCAAGCACAGAGGTTAAGTTAATTAAGCAAAAACTAGTTGAGTTAATACAAAGTACTGTGAGAATCACAATTTGGCCACTGGCATGTTGTCACTCCTGAAACCAGCTGTTGATAGACACAATGTAAACATGAGCACAGATGGAAAATACAGTAAAAATAAAGTAGTTAACTCATATTTTTTTAAAGGGATATTTGGACTATGGAAAACATTAATGCAATGCCCTGTTCACTGAAGGTTGCCACTGTTTGAAATTTGATCATTAATGACAAAAGCTGCATGAAAATCTATTTTAATATGTCATGTTAGCCACATGGCTGTCGAAGTAAGAATGTCTGCCTTTTAACCAGCTTTGAACTAGTTTAAATCAATAGGAAACTATTTATAGATCCAGTTCAGTAATGTCTCTTTTAAAACTAATAAACGTATAAGGAACTCTGGACTATAACCAAAAACTGTGGGTTGGTTCAGTGTGTTTCTGTATCCAAATTGTATTGGTGTTATCCTGAGGCACTGGTAGACAAAGGTTGCTGAACTTTTCACCTATAGAAACACTTGGGAACACAACTGTGGTGAAATGATGCTTTAATGCTCTCATTCTCCAAACAAAAGATCTGAGAAACTCTGAGTGTTTGAAGCTGAAGGTTTGTCAGAGTTAATGTCAAGCCTGCCACGTTCAATTATGATGCACCTGCAAATGCTAACAGCAGATTGGTGCTAATGAGTGCAGTCATTATGTCAAACAAAAGATGACTGAAGCAAAAAAAACAGGCTTATTTACGAGGAAAATCAATTTAGAAAGTAAGTACGAATGAATGACTGAATGAATGAAAAACAAGCATTGCTTGAGGCAGTGCACATTTTCCTGCAGTCTGCATTCCAAAGCAACAAAAAAATTAAAATAATGATAATTACGTCATGAATTGCAGGTGATGATGAATGTGTCAGGACACAACTTAAACACAATAAAGAGCATTCAGAGGGATTTCAGTAAAAAGCATTATTTCTTTTCTCAGACTGTGGGAAACAGTCAAACGTTCCATTTATGTCAAAAACAAGAACCCCAATTTAGTTTTCAACAACTGAAGAAAGATGAAATAATAACCCCTGGGGTGATGAGACGTCAAGAACTTTTCAAATATGACAAATAAACCATTTAACAAAATTAAACTTTTCTAATTTGAGTGTGTGTGGGACCATTCTTTGCAGTGTGCATGTTTGTCTACACTGATGGAATGGGGGTGTTTGATTTCTTATCATGGCTATTATTTGTGAAATTATGGTACACACCTGAATCACTGGAATGACTTTAACCAATGGGTGTTATGTTAGACTTACGACACAATTGCAATAGCTTGTACCCTGATTTACAGATACTTGGCAGAGTTTGCTGACTGATGGGGTTTAAAAAGATTCTGGAAGATTTCTTTTCCCATTATTATTTTTAAAATCCACAGGAGTAAAGATGAATAAATCCAGTTACATTTCTACAAAGTTTACTTAAGGACATTATTTTTGTGGTCTTTAAATCATTTCCTACAAAACAAGTTAGTAGGAGTAAAAAAGTAGGAGTTATAACTGATTTGGTCAAACCTTGTAAATGATGTGATGTGTAATATCATGTGATGTTGCAAGATCTGTTAGTGCTTGGCGTATGTGTTGAGAATGACTCTCAGCTCCTGTCACACCAAACAACAGCTCAATATCTGTAAAATTAATGGATATTTTTGTGTTGGCTAAGGTAGAATTGTTCAAATCGGGTTGACTACAAAAGGTTATGAGTTGTAGACGTGCAGCCATTGATTAATTTCTGAGTCTCATTAAAATCTGGCCAGTGATACATGAGATATTTTGTAAACAGACAATGTTGACTCTAATAGGTAATTCCAAAGCTTTAAGATAAGACGCTCCACAATGTTTAGATTTCAGACTATGTGTTTCTGAAAGTTTCATTAGAATCTGTTGAGTAGTTCAGGAAATATTGTAAATATAAGACATACGTTTTAAGCAAAAATATTGCACAATGTGTAGCCCTTAGAGTATTTGTTGGAGATGATGCTCAGCTATTACCTAAACAAATTATAGCTTAATATTTGTAAATTTTGCTGAGTTATAGGCATTTTTGTGTTTGCTAAGGATGCTTAGCTGTGGGAGCCATCTTTTGTGTTGTTGTTGTTGACACCATAAGTCAATCAGCTGCAGAGGTCCATCAAGTGAGTAGTTTCTGAAAGTTTCATTAAAATCAATCCACTGGTTCATGGAACCGCTACCAGAAAGGAGAAGTGAGCAAAGGAAATGGATGGATGATTTATGGGATATTTTGCTCATGCTACTGACAAATGAACACACACACACACACTTCAACAGCAGATGATAATATTTAATAACTCTTAAGTATATCAGAAACAGTTTTCAGAAGAATAAGTCCTTCATATCGGCTTTTGTTCTTGAAGAAGAAGAAGAAGGTCTAATTGTTCAATCACTCACTATATTGTATTCCCCATAAAAGGACTAATAGGAGATAGGGTGAGCTGTACTTTATATTTATGTGCTGGGGATCTACAGTCATATATTTCATAAATAAACAGCAGCAAGATACACTCGAATACACACCTAAGCTAATGGGCCGTAATAATTTACTGTTTTTGTCTGAAAACCTAAAATTAACATAATCTATTTCCATAATTCTGACATATATAATGTGATTAACCATTACGCTTTCTGTTGTAATCAATCTACCTAAACACAATGGAATAAAGCTGTAAATATAAAAAAAATGTGTAAATTATTTTTGTACAAAACAACTGTTTTTAGAGTTGTGATAAATGTGCAGATAATTGAATAAAAAAGTCAAACTGCATTTCAATGGTTGAAATCACGATCATTATTTATGTTGTGACTTAGAATGTGTCTTTCACATGTTTAATGTTTAGACTTAACAATATGTGTGTTGACTATAGTGTCGATACACATTTTACTAATATTTGTTCAAGTCCTACAGCTTAGGCATAGGAAGAGAACAATCACCAAACGTTTTGTGAACTTTTTGCTTTACAGGTAGCTTTCCATTTGACATTTTTCTAACTCTGTACCACAGTTTGCACATAATGTTTGATTCAGGATGCTGCATCTATTTATCCATCTCTCTGTGAAGAGTGATGACTACAAAGACTAGCGTCTTAATAAAAAATGCATCACTCTATAGTTCACACAAACTTGTTATATTTTATTAGTCTAATTGTTTTAAATTTTATAAGCACACTTTAACTTGTATAAGGCAGCTCTGGTTTTAATTCAACTTCTGTGAAAAATATGGTTCATTATTTAATGTTTTATTCTTTTGTACATGTGGAAAACAAACTTAGAGAATCTGTGCCATTGATGTCTGGCACTATTTGTAAGCTCTCTACTGCCCCCTTTAGTGGGGCTGGACACCAAGGTAGGAAACCACTGATGTAAGAATAAAAAAGGTACAAGTAAAAATTCAAATGCCACTGCAAACTACAATATATAGCTTGAATGGACAATAGCATTCCTTGAAGAAATGCATATTGCCTCTGACCTTGCATGCTGAAGTTTTGAAGAAAGATCACGTGTGATCTGTTGGTGTTCAGAGTATGACTCTCAGCTACTGCCACGTTGTTTTTGATCATTGTCAGTAAAACTGACTGAGTTTAAGGCGATTTTTGTATTTGCTAGGGTCGATGAGCTATGGTGGACATATTGAAAAATGTTTGATCCCGAAAGGTAATTAGTTGTAAATGTACATCCAAAGATTACTTTCTGGAGGCAGGCAGTACAAAATAGAAGAAATAGGCTGCTTTACTAAATTATTCTTGATAAGATGCAATTTTCTATTGTACATGTTAACTTTTACCAGTAGAACTACGATTCACATCTTCAATAACATGCCTGTCCTACACAGTAAAGTCACATGAATAAGGAGCATTAAGTTGTTAAACCTTGAATCTCTTTTTCCAGCTGCCTCACAGTTCACATCTTCCTGCATCTGCTGAGTGACAGGAAGCCAAACTTGATTCCTCTCAGCAACATAACCCAGTCTCCCCTTGTCTTGTTGAATTAAAGGAAAGCTAATCCTAATTGATGCTAATGGAAGTCAATGACAACCATGAGGAACAAGTGCAAATGTGCTTGAGCAATTAACCTAATATTTACTGGCTCTGACTCTCTGGAGGTGCTAGCGTATATTTGTCTCCTCACTCCCTCAGCTCTGACATGATGTGCAGCTCTCAGTCCCAGGCAGAAAAATAAAGTAGTTTGTTTGTGAGGGATTGCAATCAGAGTGCTAAAAGCAAATCAGGGAGAAAGGTTATGAAAGAATGAACAATTAGTCTGGCTCATTAAGTGTGTTCAGACAAATGAAGCCAAGAGAGTTGAAAAAATTAAATAGTCATTTGTGACCTTTGCTTTAGAGAAAATTGGGATATCTAACTATTGTGTTAACTTTTTTTAAAATCTAGAACAGTACTTTTTTTTCTTTCTCTACCTGTTGTAAAGAACAGGTAGAGAAAGAAAACCCAGATATCCCATATTAAAAATCCCATACAATACTTTTTCCTCCTGAGGGGAGGCTTCCCAGGCCAGCAAGTTCTTGGTCTGTCTTGGGGTCTATAAAGTGATTTAAAACCCAAAACTGATATAGACAAGTCTTAGTCCTTAATAGTAAATAGAAGCTCCATAATAGGGCTGGGTAGTGATGTTTGAATATTTCAAGACTAGTTAAAAAGTCTAATTTTGAAAAACTATGCAACTATTGTAATCACTGTTTTTACACTAGCAGAGTTGATGGTGCCTTTTCAGTCAGTATGCTTTTTTTTCGACACAACTTAAAGCCATCTGCTCCTCCTGAGAAAATAAAATTCTGCATGTTTCTGCCATTCTTTTAGTTTTTCTGTTTTATTTTATTTTTTTGAAAGGATAACAAAGTGAAAATTATTGTCACAGGTGACCTTAGTTTTATTGCCAGAATATGTGCACCCTCAACCCCCACCAGCTGCACAGGTGAAAATGAAGAAATACAAAGATCCCTGGCTAGCAAAATTAGCAGCAGCACATGTCTCTGTACCTGAAGCCTGTTCCATCAGAGCTGCAGAACTTGGGGTGAGTAAACTTTAATTCACTATAAATCCAATCCATGTAGATATGGGGAATCTTTGAAACACACAACGGTCCTATGTTGGTATTAGACAAAATGAACACCCATGAAAGAAGAATGAATTGTTGCAAGTTGGTCTTATATTTGGGAGCAGTGGTGAGAATGAAGACAGGAGACTGGAGAAACAGGATGAATTCAAATAGTGTTTTTGCTTAAAATGCATATCAATGCCCCGCAATGAGAGGTTTTTCACCATAACTTGATTTTTACAGCAGAAATGGCAGTTTTACACTGATGGTGGCAAACTCGTGCTCCATTACATTCCAAAATGATCCAATAGATTGTGGTCTGGATGCCGTTGAGACCTCAGGGGTCCAATTAACATCTTCACACAAACAATTTGAGCCATAACTCCATCAGAAATGGTGGCCATAAACAGATGCTCATCCTATTCCTTTCCACATCTGGCCACTTTCTTTCAACCTCTCTGCAGAATAGTTTCTCACATGGGGCTTTTTCATCCTGACCAGCATCTGAACAATTTTATTCACTAAACTGCTGACAGGATTGACTTGTTGGATTGCGCACAAACAAGCAGGTGCACAGGCTTTCCTAGTAAAGTGCCCTGAGTGTATTTTTAGGGAGAGATATAAGCTGTTGACAGTTATATCTAATTGATATTATACTCCTAAATCGTGCCTTGTTATCCACAAAAACGTTATAGCTCTTCACTCGAGTGGGATCTTGATTATCGTCTGATTTATGAGGACCCGATGTGCCCATTCAGGGAGCATCGTATTTTTTTTTACAGCAGAAATATGTGCAACCTTGGTTTCTCACGTTTGACACAAACACAAACTGACTGCAGAGTCTGTGTCTCACTGATGGTGAGAAACAATGACACATTTAAAGCACAATGTCAACAGCAGCAGCAGTGCTCTAATTAAATATTAATGCAGCTAGAGCGAAGGCAACGAAAACAGAAAGTTCCAAACTTCTTTAATCTCACTTATGAACATCTGTGAAAAGACAGATGTGGGTGTGAACAATGCTGACACGGTGCAACAAACTCAGCAAGCTCCAAACTCTGCAATGAAAAATGGAAAATAGCGATATAAATGAACAAAACCTCAGACAAGAAAGCTGCTAAATGAACCCATATTAAAGACAAAATGGAAATTAGATGATTAAAATAAATCATTATGATTTTGTCAAACTTTCCACATAGCCTTAGTGCTGATTTTATGTAAAGTCTTAGGTTTTTCTAATTTGCTACAAGCCTTTGAATGCAGTCACAAATAAATTGAATGTCATGAGGCCACTTATTTTAATGTAGTTGTTAAAAACCAGATGTCATACAATAGAAAAGCAATGGCATGTTCAATTTCATTTTGTCAGCACTGACAACATTCCAGGTCTACAATTAACCCCTTTCGTTATGCTGTACAAGGTTTTGAATGAACAAAAAGTGGGGGGAAAAAAGGTTACATAGAGGCATTACACACCTCAGACTCGCTCTACTGTCATTGTAGTTGCAGGGCAATAGCCCTTGGCTGGTGCATCTTAATGTGCTTCATCCATAACAGTTTGGATAAAAGGTGTAGCGGATGAGACTTGTAGAGGTTCGCACTCACAATCTCATTTGTATTCAGATTTTACCTTACAGATACCAAGTTACAGCAGCAGAAACACCGTTTCATTTTGCCAATTTAAGAACGTCTCATACTATGAACTTCTCATGTGCAATCAGCTGACACAAATCAGCCCATGCAATGTCACTTAAAGTTCAGTACTGGTGGATAGGTACCAAATGTCCTTCTGTTTTATAAGGAAGCTTTTGTTTAAAATTGGCCAGGTTATTCTTTTCTGGTTGCCTAATTAGTATTGTCACAACCTATGCACTTGTACTGATGTTTTACAGTTCAAGCCTTTAATTTAGGATTTGTTAGAAAAGAAGAAAAAAAAAGCCCAACTCTGTTCCAAAAACAAGAAGTAGAAGCAGCTGCAATCAATTAGCATATGCAGACTAAAACCAGGAGCCAGGTAATATTTGCCAAACACTTTACCCAGCCTTAGAAAAACCTTTGAAAAAAAAACTCTGCGCCCAACTGATTAAACATTTGTGCTTCCAGGTAATTACATTGGGTCTGAAGTTATTTACTGCATGACAAAGTTACTCTACAAAGAACTTCACAACATTAGACAACACAGTTCAAATTCCAGTGATCATCAGGCGTGCGACAAATCCCATTAAGTGATTTTTATTACCTGCATGAATGAATTTTGTTTTTCAAAATCAGTGAGTTGTTTCAAAAACTCTGATAACAAATGTTCTGTCTCTTTCTTTATAAGTATAGTTATAAAAAAATGGTACATTAGCCTTAATAATAAAAATTCTCAGTAGCTCCGACCTTCTTCTATATTGACAAGTCCTGTTTCTTTTCCACTTAGGCACCAAACACAAAGAATATTATTACACTCTATGATAACAAGGTCACTATTTGTATACTGTCTGAGTAGAGTGCACTTTTAAAGATACTCATCTAAGAGGCCTTAGCATTTTATTGAAACGTGATAATGCTCAAGATTAACTATTCTGCAGCACAAAGTGTATCTTTTCAAAGCTAGAAGGATAGGTTCACTCTAAACTGTAAAATGTTGGCTTTCAGTACTAAAATGATCAAAAACAAACAAACAAAATAAAAACTACATCTTACTGACAGGTTTTAGCTTGGGGTCTCAGCCAATTTATGTTGGCCAGTTCTAAATCTAGTTATGTGTCTGTCTTCCTCTGTAATGCAGCCATCAGTTTTCTGTATTGAAAACGTAAGTGAAATGCAGCCAAAGTCACAAAGAAGAAATCTATTCTTACACAGCAGTCTCCATGGTAATGTAACACTGATGTAACTTCATAATTACCTGCTATGTTCCTCACTGGAGCTTTGTTGTTTTAGATGTCTGTCTGTTAACTTCATTATAAGATATTTTTATGTTGAGGTTAGAAGGTGCAACCTTATATGACACATGAATATAATTTTATATGTAAACTTTTATTATTTGCATGTGAAAATCTGCCAATATCATTATATGTTGCCTATTGCATAGCAAGACCTGTAGGAACAAATTCATCTTACAACTGGCCATATAAAACTTTACCTCTTTTTAAGTTCTTAATAAAAATACTGCTAACCTTTAAAATCTTGCATTGTTTTTGCATTGTGGGTTTTCTTTATTTACCACAGTAAAAGATCAGACATTGTAAAGGAAAATCTTTATATAATGTCCTGGTTCTGACTCCCTCCCTGATTGCATTGCTTTCTCCCTCAATAATTTCTGTCTCTGTCCATGGCACAGTATGCACCTTCATTGATTTTCACTCAGACTTTGCTTTCTTCTTCATCCAGCATAACTCTCCAGCCCTAATATTAAACTTACTACACTAAAGAAAGTGCTCAGTCAGACCAAGGTACTAATAATGCCATGAAATCAGGACCAGTCCATCATGACTGGTAAAAGCTTAATAAATCATTTAGATTCAGGCAAACTAATTGTAACAGTGATAAATACATAAATTAATGATGGTTGACTCATACTCTTTAAAATGATTAAATATTTACATTAAATATCCAATATCTTTCAACTATCTAAAAATGTAACCCTTTCTTTATTAAAAGTTTGAACAAAATGAGGAAATGCTTAGATTATGGATGTTTAACCTGAACATTTACGTCAGTGACCCTGCGATGGACTCGTGACCTGTCCAGGGTGTCCCCCGCCTCTAGCACGATGACTGCTGGGTATAGGCACCAGCTCCCCGCGACCCGGAATGGAGAAGCGGGTAAAGAAAATGGATGGATGGATTTACTTTGGTATTTCTTTAACATTTTGAATTGGCTTTTACAAAAAAAAAAGCTAATAGACAAATAGCCACTTAAAGATTCTTGCAAAAAGTGGCAATATGACTTATTACTGCTTACACCAAAAGTCAAAGTTATTAACTTATAATTCATTTTTAAAGGAAGCTAGCTTGATTGGTGATTGAACAGGTAACACTAAGTATCCTCTTACACTTTAATATCAAATACTTTGGCATATTGGGAACTTCCCAGTCTTGCACTGAGACAAGAAATTATAAATTGTGGGATGGTGACAATTTAAGCTAATTTATTTCCCAGTCTGTTTTTTCAAAGATCAACACTGCCTGGTTGCTTTGCAAAAAATCATGTCAAAAATTTCCCTATATTCCAATCACTTTGCTGCTATAAGCATGTCTAATCATAGCAATTCAACTAAAATGAAGTGTTTTTGCTACTTTAAATGTTTAAATGATGAGATATTTATGCTTTACAACTGCACAAATTTATTAAATCCTTTTCCATCTCATTAGCCTATAATAACATGAACATGAAGTGTGTATATCAAAGCAAGACATTAAGTATGCACATATTTTGCCTGTTTATCACGCGCCACCCAAAGGTGAGGGCAGACAGTTGTGTTTTTGCTTGTGACTGCGTGCATGTTGGATGTGTGTGTCTGTTATCAAATTCTCCTGAACCACTGAACAAATTTTAATGAAACTTGTGGAAAGTAATCACCGAATGTACATCTGCAACTTATCTTTTGGAGTCAACCCAATTCAAGATGACTTGCACAGCCAACTGACAATAAAATGGCTAAAACTCAGACAGTTAGGCAGTTATTGCAATAAAAATCTGATGTGGTAGTAGCTGAGAGTCCTCCCCAAGACATACTCTTGACCATAATATCTCACGGTATCACTTGGCTTTACATTTATTAATTAAAGATCTGAGTACAAACCTGGAGCCCTCTTCCTGTTTGCCTGCATTTGGGACCTTTAAGACTCAAATCATCACAATATTTAAGGCAAAAATTAGGTGATACTAACTCTTCACCCCATTAACTATTCGCTTAATTTAAATGTCTTGTTCCTGACATCTTGGTTAAGCACTGTAAATGAAGCAGAATATTTTGTTTGCACTGGAATTGTAAGTCTCAGCAGTTATTCAGACATACATTTACTGTCTATGACTTTTTGGCAGAGCTCAAACACAACAGTGGCACAGCAATGAGCCGTTTTTTTATTATTTGTTTTGGTGATTTCTAATAAGCTGTGCCCACTGCACGTCTGAATTTTATGTTCGGAAAATGGCATTACAGTAAACCAGGCTATTTTAAGGGCCAAAGCCCAACTCACATTCAAAATGATGATTACCATGCCACACATTTGCTTTCTGCTGTGTGTGAAGTTGAACTTGTGCCACATCCATTTAAATCATGTCTGCTTGTCATCAAATTGCACATATAAATTCTCTTTTGTGCGCAGCCTGGCCACTGTTCAAAGCTAATCAACATATAGACAGCCACAGCAGCACAGCCTTGGCCTTTTCTTTTTTTTTTTTTCCCCCTTTTTTTTTTTTTTTTTACAAGCCACATTATGGTACTAAATAATTTTACATTTAGCTGGTATATGATGCATTTTTACAACACCAGCAAGAGGAAAGAAGCAAGAAAAGTTATGATACTTTCAGAGTGGGAATGATGATATTTTTTTTTATGATGTTGCAAGATTGAAGAGTAAAAAAAAAATCCTCAAAGTAAAAGTGCTATAGGTCTGTAGATTTGTTTATGTTCCTCTAATTTTAAGTTTTCCTTGAAAAACAAACAAAAAAACCCTTTGTGCCGGATCAGTGCAGCTTGGCAAGCCTTAATCAAATGTCAGTTTCAGAGCACTTGGCCCTGTTGCTCCTTCAATTTTTGTTTCACAGCTGACTTCTAATTTTACTTGAGTCCTGTAGGATTACCTTCATCTACTTAATGGCTTCCTGATTGTGTGTTGAGTTCTTCTGTTAGCTTTATTAAAATTTCATTTCTGCAGTAATTAAGCAAAGCGGCGGTTCTTTTCTTGGGGGGTGCCTGGGCTGCTGAATTGTACGCACATTAATTAAATGTGAGGGTCTTGTAAATAAAGCAAGCTGTGGTTTAATTCCGATGTTGGCAAAGTGTCCAGAAAGAATGCTGGGAGATTGTGTCATAATAATACACCTCCGTGGGGCCTTGAAGAAGTGCTTTCTTATGTTTGTTCATAATTTCATCAATGAAATTACTTCTATCAAAGGTGCCTTCAGCTGTATTTGAGGTGACAATGTGTTGTAAGTTTTGCTTTCTTTGTACGTCAGGAATGGAGGCATGAGTGTTCAGCAAGAACCAGACAACATTCAAATTACCTTAACAACCTAAAACCAGCAAGAGACAGAAATCCTTTGTTTTGGTGGAGCCAGCTGGAGTGAAAAGAGTTGTACGAAATGCAAATGTAAAAGCTTCTTCGTCACAAACAAAGGCAACAAACAAAACACAACCAATTTCTCAGCTTCAGTTGTAAAGACAGGTCATCTGTCTTCTTTCTCTGGGCCAGGATGATAACATCTGTTAGCACATATGGCACATGAGAAAGGAGTAGGTTTGTAAATCTAACCAAAACGATGACAACAAGGATGGAGAACAGAGGACAAAAATCATATGCTGATTAGAAGCAGGGCTATGCCTCTTTTGTGCTGACATCTTGCGTGGATGTATGTATGTAAACTGTACAGACGCCCTGCTCACCTTTGAACATATGAGTAGGGTCGTCTCTAAAAATTGCCTTTTTAGATATCACTGAATTAAAGATACCTTTCCTTTCCTTTTATTTTGAGACCTTGACTTGAGGAACTGATGCATGTGAATATTGAAATTAAAGTCAGATTAGAATCGGAGGGCAGGTACTCAGGGACTCTAAAAGCAATCTATATGGAAACAGAAATATTGTGTCTGTCTGAAAGCTGGTCCAATCATGGTTGCTCGCTCTGGCCTCTTTGTAAGACTTCTGTTGACCGTCACAGGATATGTTATGAGGTCCTGTTAGATAAACAGTAATGGCCTCCACCTGCCACCATGCGCTGGCGCTCCCAAAGCCTAATAGCCATATGTTCTGAGACCAACAGATGCTCACTTAACCTTGTATCCATGAGCCACAGATTCACAGCAAAGTCCATCACAGCCAAATGCCTCATGTTCAGGGAGACGCCTTTAACACCCCACTGCGATTAGAGTATCTTATAGAAGGTAAAAAAAAATTGAGAACATTTGGTAAATTAACTTCACTAATTTAATTTATAGCATTTCCTGCACCAAATCCATAATTGTGTTTCATCGGAGGCTACACAGGAGGCACGTTCACAAATACAAATAAACATACCAACAGGTTGAACTTTTCATCAAACAAGGCCTAATACTTCTGGAAAATTACCATCTGAAAAATTGATGATCCATTTTAGATGTTTTATGAGACTTTGAGGTAGGCATTAAAATGAAAAAAACGGCACTGGGCTTAAGCTAGATTCATTAAGATTTTAAGCTTCTACGTTATATTTCACAAATGATTTCAGAGTTTAAAGTTGTAAATCAAGCTCCGCCAAGTTGAATAATAAATCGAAACTCAAGTTTACACTTCTGAAGGAAATAGATTCTGCACAGGTAGAAAGGATTTGCATGTGTTATAAAAGAAAGTGAAGTCACATAAGAATATAGATGGACTTTTGTTATCTTCTGAAGCAGCAGGAAGCGATGTAGAAGCTAATGTGCATTTTTTAACCTGTTTATCTTACATCCCTGGAGGACTTTGTGTATGGTCAGAGACTATTGTGTCTTTATAAAAACAACTATATATCCTCCATCCACTTTATGTCCCTTGAAACTCATGTACATGCCCTGTTCGAGGAACTTGTAATGTACATTAGTGCCCATTACCTTTTAAAAGAGCTACTGTTAAAAACTAGTGGTATCAATACACATTAGTGCAGTCACAGATGTCATTATGGGTTCAACATTTGCATGTAGCAACGCAGCCATGGTATTAATCTTCTTGGCTTAAACTGCAGACATAAAAGTGCTTCCCTGATTTTTACCACAATTGTCGAGGCCATTCATACAAGCTGATGTGTTGATACGTGCAAGAAAAATAAAGAGAAGCTCCCTTAACTTATAATTTACAAATGATTTTTTTGTCAGAGCAGACAAGTTTGACACATTTCTCTTTGTGTCTCACGTCCCTGAGAATTTTCAAATTCCTGCAATCTACAGTACGTTTAACTATTTTTTCACACACTGACGGCTGCAAACACTAAATGATTGATTTATTTATTTTCCAATGCCATAAATGATTTTATTAGAAATTGAAAATCCTAATTCCTTGAAGGAATGCATATAGCCTGCTGTTTGTCATGCCAGAGTTTTAGATTAAGATCATTTTATGTTGAGAAATGACAGCATTGTAGCCGTTTTGGTCAATTGTTGAAAATAGTGTTATGCATGATCTCCTGTGATATCGTGAGATGTCACACTCAGAGTATGTGTTGTGATTGACTCTCGGCTACTACCACATCAAACTTGAGCTCAAAATTAGTTAAATTAATTGTTCTATAGCCAGTTTTGTGTTGGCCAATGTCAACTAGCTGTGGCAGCCATCTTGAATTGGATTGGCTCAAAAAGTTAATCAGCTGTAGACGTACATCAAATAATTATTTCCTGAAAGTTTCATTAAAATCTGTTGAAGGGTTCATGCAATATTTTGGCAACAGATGGACACACAAACATGCAGGCAAAAATATTATTATCTGCTTTCTCTTGTTGGTGTCAGGCGATGAAACGGGGGCGGCTTTATGGCTTCAGACACATGCAGCTAAAGCACAATTAAGTGTTCATCTATATCAAATCATTGACCATTTTAAGAAACTCTTGTGGAATTAAACTTTTATTTTTATCAAAGACTGGATTTGCTAGCATGTAATGGAAAACAGAGGTTTTTTTTTACCTAATGCAAAACCACAGATAAAGTAAAGGATGTCTGCCGTGGTTTGTGTATCTGAAGAATGTTTGTGGTTCTATCCCTGTGGGAGTCTTTTGGGGTTGTGTGGTATGAGATATTGGCGCCAATGCTACAAGTCAGTTTATCATGCCATAATCAGAGTGAGAGCTGCGCCTGTATCCTTGGCTGAATTACAATATATTCCCAGGTGGTGTTGGCCCACACTGTGCTTGTCTCTTGTCGCCAAATCTGTTTGTGATTTCCATGAACAGGATTATGACCGTGACTGTGAGCTAAAGCATGCACTGGTGTGTTTTACAGCTTACTGTGCAGCAGCTGGGATTAGAGTCAGCACCTTCAACCTTGAAGCTGCAGTGCTCGCACATAAAACAGCAGGTTGTTACCTTCCGGTTCTGACTCAGTTGCTGCCTACAGGTAAGAACTTCAAACATGTTGGTATCTTAGTCATGAGTAAAGTGAAAAATGTTAAATAAATAAACAAAATGCTGTGAATTTGTGATAAGTACAAAACACTGTGCTGAGGAAAAATGTATCAATCCATCTGTCATTTTTTTTAAAATATCAGAAAGAGCTCCTGGTAGAAAATCGTTAAGCAGAGAATGAAGGATTACCCACAGGAAACATCTTAGACCTTCAGAGAAGGATCAGAATATTTCCATTTCTGTGATTTTTTTTCTTCAGATTTTAATGGCTCATAGGTACATTTAGGGCCAGAGTTAAAATGACAGGCACTGTTTAGATTTTAAGTGTTTAATAAACTTAAATCTGTAACCAGAGTTGTCAGTTGCTTGCTGCCTATTGTGTTCATAATATTGTTGTTCCTCAATTGCTAGTCAATTAGGATAAAAGTGTCTTCGGCATTAATAAAATGTTGTCTTTCACATCAATAATTAGAATAAACAGTTGTATAATTTTATTAAGTAAATTTCCCAGTTATAGGCTTCATAAGATAAAATGATGCCGCAATCAACTCTTCGGATCAGCCTTTTCAGTGACCACTACTCAAATTAATTAGAACGAATATCTGCCAATAACAAATGGAGCCCGATCAATCAGAGCACTCTTAGATAAAATACAGTATATGAGAGTGCAGAAAAGGAAAGATGCAATCCGATGTTACTGTTTTACTCTGGCTGACAGTAGCTGCAAAATTATGGCAACGTCATTATGATGTATTATTAGAACAATCCCTGAAGCTATTTTCAAATGTTATATTTTCTATGTCACTATCACAAAAATCACTGCCTTTTCAATGTCCAACTTAAAGTAATAACACTCACACTGGCAACGGAGTTCCAACATCGCATTACTGTGACATTCGTGCTGATAAAGCAAATTATTATCACAGTCATTAAGTTTCCAATAGTTGCAGCAGCAGCTTTCTATGAGTTGTCACTGCTAACCTTACAGACGCAACACAGTGTCAAGAGTTTGAGAGAAAACCAGACTACAATGACAATGCGGGAATTATCTCTGAGTAAATACTCCTCAATCAGCTAGTCTTTACATTTAGTTATGTGTTTGTAATGTATTCAAAGCTAGAAGCATGAAGGTAATTTTCCTTTTCATAGTAATATAGGCTGCATTAGGTGCTGTGGACAGCCACTAATAGCTACTCCTGTTATGAGAACAAGCTGACACTGCAGCTAATAGAAAGTGCTACGTGAACAAAAAAAAAATTCTACACATTTTGTTCAGTTTAAAAAAACGACCTCCCATCTAGCTGTTCTGGATTACTGTAAGCCTGCATGTGGTTGTTTTAATAGATAGCCCATTAATGTAAAATGGTTTGGGGTTTAAAACTGTGGCTTTGGTGTATCCTTGAAAAATATAAACATGCAAAATATATTTTTTCTCCTTGATAAATTATGTACTGCTTGTGTAGTTATTCTAATTCATAAATAATAAACCAGCATTCCTTCAAGGAACGTATGTCACCTGTGGCCTTGCATTCCAAAATTTAAAAAAAAGATCTTTCACAATTTGTTAGCGCTGAGAGTATATGTTGGGTGATGACTCATAGCTATTACCAAACCAAATTGTTGCTCAATTTCCATAAAACTGACTTAGCTATAGCCATTTATGTTTTTTGCTAAGGTCAATTAACTGTGATGATATATTAGCATTTTAGGATGTGTATCAGTTATGACAATTTCTCCAAAATAAGGCCTAAAACGGGTAATGTGTTTCAGGATTCTTGAATGTTTCAAATAATTCAAAGCAGTAAATGATTGAACACAGTTTAGCTTACTTGTACTGAATTTGTTTTGAAGAGTGTTCCATTGTTTTTAAAGCTCCATTGTACAGAAAGTTTATTTTGAAAATGATTTACAGACCTGTATACAGTCATAAATGGGAATAAACTTGAACCCAAATGTATGACTGTTATAAGTATATTTACTTTCAAATGTAAATATGGATGAGGTGAAATATATATATATATATATATATATATATATATATATATATATATATATTGCTGCAGATTATTTGTACAGCTTAATCTGCTATTTTACATGTTGAAGCTGGAGCTGAAAGCCATTAAAAAGCTTGTTCAGATGTGTGAAGGTGACATGCAGGCTGCATTAGGTCTGCTGCAATGAATTCAAAGCTGCTGAAGTGTAGATAGTGGAATTCAAACAACACCTGCACATCAGAGAGCTTTCTGAAAGTGATATATAATTTGTTAAAGGATGTTTTCACCGCATTTACACCATTAGTCCAATCTAGAGGAATAGATTTAGATTTAACTTGGATTTGATTGTACATCTTTGATTTCAAACTCTTAGAGAATTAAATCAACACTTCTTTTCCCCGGGAATAAAACTGAGTTTGTATGCGTCTATTTATTGGTCTGTCTTTGGAATAATATTTATCTGAAGAACTGAGTAAAAAAGGATGATAAACATTTTAGAGTTATTCTAACATTAGATAGAGAAACTGTTTCCAGATGCAGTCAAAATTTAAATCAGGATTTGGTTTCTTCAAATTTTTCATCCCAAAAAGTAAAGATGCAACCTGTGCACCAGGCCAGTCTGAGAATGTCCTTGGAGAGCAAATAAAACAAACCATGGCGCTCAAGAAGTGAGAAGAAACTTCTGAAGGAGGATACCCTCCTACAAAGAAAACAAATCTAACACAGGGTTCTGAAGTCTTCCAAGTTCCTGACAGCTGAAGAAAAGTATCATGCTTCAAACTTCTACAAAACAAGCTCCCAAAACCTACTGCAATACCTTATTCCTTGGCATTCTGATGCCCATCTAATACATAGTGATTAAATGTAACACTTCTAATGTGTGCTTAAGGATATACAGTCACTGTTTCAGCACAGTACTGGGGGGCAAAATGGTATCTGTGGTGCAGTAAACCAGCTTGGATGTCGGTGTTTTGCTTCAGTCAAATAGCTGGTCTCAATGTACACATTTCAATACAAGACATCTGGCTAATGCTTTAGTTCGTAGTTTTTGCTTGTTGACAACATGGTAGTAAATAAGAAATGCTTTAGCATTTCAACACTGAGAATGACTGCATCGCAAAGCTAATTACATTAGCACACACCCAAAGAAAGGCCTAGCTTGATCAGCAGCAGGGCTCAGACATATTGAGAGCTAAAGCCACTAATCTAATGTATTGAACGCTCATCTCTCACTCTGTTTGTCCATCAGTCTCCTCTCATCACAAATCTTCCCTGTTTTTACCACCATGCTATCCTTACTGGCCTTCTTTCAATTTTTTTTTTTCTCTGTTTTTGTCATACGGTTCCTCTTCTCCTTTTCTTTCACAATCATGGAGATCAACTCAGTGCACTACTCGCCTTACCTGTTTAATCAACAGTTTAATGCCCTGTCCTTTTTTAAAGAATGTCTGAAAATACAGGCACATACTGGCAAACCATATTTACCTAAGCCAGTGATTTCACAATATTTTTTAAGGTTGTAAATAACTTGAAAGGCACGTGTTGGTATAGGATCTCATCATGTAGGACATGGTGCACACCTTCATGCAGGTGACCAAAACATTTCTCAATTGAAGCAGTCTAGCAAAGACCCTAGCAACCCTCAGAAGGGAGGGAGAGAGAAAGTGATTTGAACGGGAGTTCAGCATACATATATGGAGCAATTCACTACAGTTTTAAAGCCTGGAACATCACACGTCTAACAAGCAGACTATTCTGATAGGTATACTTCATGCCTACACAACCAGTTACAGAATGCTGTCAAAATCACTTGGGTAAAAATGGTAGAAAGACAAATGCGGAGCTGGTGCTTGTGGGGTTGTTTTTTCTTTCTTTTTCTTTCATTTGAGGCAGCAGAAGCAAGCAGCTCTGGGATGAGATTAAAGAACTAGCACTAACACTTAACCTCAGAGCCAAGGAGAAAACATGAAGTCATGCAATCATTTCTCAGAGGCGGAGATGTCTTAGAGGATGAAAAGAACCTGACCAGTTGAACTTGTTTCCTGTCTTTATAAAGTGCCTTGTGATGAAGTCTGCTGTGAATTGTTTTTTTTTATAAATAAAACTGATGGATGTAGTATGTGGAGGAAAAAAGGGTATATACGCAGTTAACTTCTTCATCTATTCAGAGAAGGAAAATCAGGTAATCCCATAACATATCACAAAAAACACACAATTAAAATGGTTAACAGCATTTCCCAAAACACTGCAAGCTCCAGCCTAGACTTGTTAAACTTGAGACTATCTCTATCCCCATCCCCCTGTGTCATTGTCCATTTTATAACAAAGTCTCTATTTTTACCACCCATATGGTTTATAGGTGATAATCCCCCCCAAGGAAGCAAACCTTGACAAATTGAAAATTCATGACCATGTACATATTTCACCAGCTCAGTGCTTATTGCACGTGTGCGACATTCACAGCCATCAGCAGCCGCTCCGGTGCTGTCTGGCCCGTCTTGACATTGAGTAAAAAATAAATTTCCCATTAATGGATCGGGCTTAAATTTCCAGATGCTATATCCGCCTTTGACACAGTTGGCCAGGTGATTTTTATGAAACATCTCACTAAAATGTTGTGGTGACAGCTCAGTGATAAAATGGGGGGGAAAAAATAGGAGGGGAAGAAATATGAGCCGTTCCATTTTTACACATTTCTTTTGTTCTTTGTGGTAGCTTCTGTGTGGTGAAAGCAGCTGGGAGGAACAACCATCCCATGATACTATCTGATGTTAAATGCAGTATTATTATAGAAGGAAGGATACTGTAGTTACATAAACAATCAGCTCTTGCCTTTTGGCCTTTTCACACTTAAACTGTACCCGCCAACATTTCTAATGTTTTTCTCTCTTTATTCATAACTTTTTTTTTTCAAATTTACTCTTCAACTTTACATGCTTAATTAGAACAGCCATTTCTTGACTGTACGCCAATTTTAAATGGCACAGCTGAAGTGTGGCAAAAAGACTTGAATATATTTTTTTTCCAAACAACTTGTCAAGAACTTATACAGATTTTATAACATAGACAGTTTTCATCCTTGATAAACAAAAAGGTTTTAATCTCATCTTGATGTAGCAGGGAGACAGCTCTTATTCAGAAATCTCTCATGCGCATCTGTTAATGTGGTAATTTAGTTAAGTGCAATGATAAGGTGATGCCCATCAAAATCCATGCCATTAAGTTGACAATTAGGCTGCAGTTCCAACCAATGCTGCATGACAGGGATGACAATGTGAGGTGTATCATTTCAGTCGTTTTGCAAAGTGAGGCAGCGAGGGAGCAACTTTGCCACAAAGCTTAACTAGGAACTGATGATGCAAATATTTTATGTTTGACTCATTTATGTGACCCGTACATCTATTTTCATTCACATGTCATGCTAACCTTGAGATGTAAATAGTTACTTTTAAAGAGCCTTTCACAATGGTAGCAGTCCTGTTGTTAGGTTTGTGGCTGTTTGCTAAGACTCCTCCATAATGATTGACAACCCTGATTGCGTGACAGTATGTTTGTGATAGTTTAGAGCATCCACAAAACTTCTGTAGCAAGGTTGTGGCTTTTTATTATTGTGGTGGCAGCATATTGGGGTCCTGGGTGCAGAATGGGGGAACATGGTGGTGGAGTTTCTATATTGTTTGGTCTTTGTGCACCAGCATGACATGTTCATAGAGAACTTTAAGTAGAACTGGTTACACTGGTCTAGGTTATGTCTGAGATCATGACATGGTCATGGAACCAACCTAGTGCAGACAGGACAATAGCAGTGGTAACATCACACTAGAATAGCATGATCTTCTAGCATAGGGATTATGAAATGGCAGACAATGACTCAAATCATTTACAGTAATTCTCACGCCTGGCCCTGCAGAGAGTAATTGTCAGCCCATGAAGAGGTACAGTCCTGAAAAGACAATATGATGAGTGAAAAAAAACAACAATAAAAGAGAAAAAAATCCTAAATGTGATTTGCTATATTTTAATTGAAGACCACTGTTTCAGCACATAGCTGCATGACACAGTCCAAGAGTCATTTCAGGGTGGGCATACTGAGTGTAGTAGAGCAAAAGAAAGCAGCAAATTGCAGGGAAAACCCTACTTGGTGAGAACTAAGAGAGCAGCAGTGTCCAAATTTACAGCAATCCAGTCATGTTAGGCTGTGGAGTGGAGTGGGGTTATCATTCAGTGTGATGCGAGCCTAAACAAAACAGGACTTGTGATAAAAAAAAAAATACTGTAAATAAAAATAGTGCCATGTTAAGTTACTAAACTAGACACCTTCACTAAACTCAGAGGAATTCAAAGAAAATGCACCATTGGACACATCTAGACCAAAGAGGAAAAGATGAAACATTTTCCACTCTTGACCTGGACTTCAGTGAACATACTTTTACTTTTAGATAACTGTGCTGAGTGACAGGAGGAGAAAGTCTGTGTCCTATTTTGGGTTCTGACTGATTGATCTTACGTTTCCATGTTTCCTGCGGTTCAGACTGACATAACAGGGTCAGGAAATGCCAAAGGGAGCCAGAGACATACCAGCTGGAAGTTACAAATATCAACCACGTAAACTGCACACAGAAGAGCTTAAAGTAAGACATCCTGTTGAGTGCGCTTAAAAAAAAATAAATAAATAAAAGATTGGAGATATTTTTTACTGGCATTCCCATTGCTTACAGTGTCACTTTAGGGGTAATCAAATTTTATTTTCCAGTTTGCCACTTGAGTAAGGGATCATTTTCTTTTAGATAAAGATGATTTTTGATACTTTGTTGTCAAAACCAGTATCTTTACATCTAAATTGCATTAGAGATTTTTAAAGTGGGACACACAATATGGTGGCTTAATATTACATTGTTTTATTGTTGTGGTGAAAAAAGAACTACTGCAAAAGCAGAAACTCCAGAAAAGAGCCAAACTAAAGTAGAAAGACATCAAGTCAAGGATTCAAAAGTAAAACAAACAACAACAAAAAAGAACAAATAAAATCTGAGAGACACAAAGGAGTAAACATAATGAAAGAGATGATAACTTCAGGTTGGTTAGAAAGGCACAGAAAAATAAAAAAATAAATAAAATAAAACAACAATGACAAGGTCAACTAAAGACAGCCAAATACAGTCACTGGGTTCAGGAACGAGAAGACAGGACAATAAAACTTTTTAAAACATAACAGGAAATAAAACTATAAAATTAAATATGAAAGACTACCAAGTCCCATAATCCATAACATTTATAATAGTTTTAAATGTTAAGCAACAAAGCTCCTAGTGCAACACCCAATTTATTATGATAATTAAGGCAAACTGAGGTTTATATGTTGACGTTTAGGAAAAGTTACAAAAAAAAGTTAAAAAGTCAGTATGTTCCAAATGTGGTTGCTTTTTATGTTTTTGTAAAACATCTGAATAATTGTAGTAAATTTAATTATATTGTATTATGAGGTATGCAGCACTGATCTTTTTCCAAATTACGCTGTTTCACATATATTCATTTTTGACGCATCGTTAACTTTTCTAAAAGAACAAATTGCTTGCAAAACTTTTTCAGTAATTTACTTTACTGCTTTGCATTAACAAAGCTCAGTGGATTGAGAATTGTTATACCCAAAATATTTCAAAACATCAGAAGAACCCAAAACCAATCTGTAGAGTTCAAACAAACTTAAAAGTTGCCACCCCTTTCAAAAAATGACTGCTAGAATGTCGTATTGCCTTTGAACTGATGTCCTTCTCATGTGTAACACCTTTCCCTGTTGTTGAGAAACTGACAGATCGAGGCCAAGCTGTGGTGACAGTGGCAAATTAAGATGTATTGCTTTTGCCAGGATGATGAAATCAGGACATCATAGGGGGAAACTGAGCAGATTGTCCGGTGTTCAAGATCACACACAGGAACATCTGTAAACGCTTCCTTTACCCCAGGCCAATTTAACTACCTCCGAAGAGCTTTTTGTTTATTGATTTATTTACATTTTTTAGGTGTCTATAAAGCTGTGCATATAACCAGGCAGCTCAATCTTTTCATTTATTTGCGGTAAGAAATCTTAAAGACAGTGTGTTCATGGAATGTCATAAATTACTACCCTTGAATCCTAAAACATGGATGGAAAATATTCCTAGTCAGGGTCTGACTGTTTGTCCATCTCCCCACCTTGTGAGCCTGCATACATTTTAAAGTTTCTTTCTACTTTGACCTTTACTAGCCTGGCAGCTTAAAAAAAAAACTTGTTGGGAGCTGCTTTTTAAAACTACATACAGTAAACAGCCAAAACATTATGACCAACGACAGGTAAGGCAAGTAACACTGCTCATCTTGTTACAATCAAACATGGGAAAAGGTGGATCCTACTTTAAGATTTTACACCCACCAAAGCATTTCTGCTGACCAGCCCCCAACAACATGGCAACAGCAATAGCTCCTATCAGCAGACCACCATTAAAGTTCTTTCAAGCAAGGAAACTCACACGCACAATTTGGCAATTGTTTTACGCCAGATGCCCTTCTTGCCACAACCTGGGTTTGAACCTGCAACTTCAGGATTACAAGACCACAGCACTGACCACCGTACCACCGCAGCATCAGTAGACCCCCATTGGCCTTTCCAAAAACTTGTTAGGAACAAATCAAAGAGTCCAATGTGTTTATCTGGCCTCTAAAAGCTTTAGATATCAGAATGATTGGGATCAAACAGCATCTGTGGGATGAACTTTCCATTTCACAGAGACCCCACCCTATAATCGAAAGGGATCTATTGTTAATTTTCTGATACCAAACACTCCAGGACACCTCAGATGTTCGTTTTCTATGCCCTGAATGGTCATAGCTTTTTCTTTTTATAGATAAAATTGGTGACTATGCCTTGGAAGTCTGGTGAGCCTAATGTTATTACAAATAGCATAATAATAATAATCCATTAGCATTGTGTCCAATTAATCATGTGCGCATCAATTCAAATGGACCATTGAACCGAAATTGGAGGTGGGACAGAGAGCTGGATGAAAGACTAAATAAATTACCAAGCGGGTTACATAAAGTGCATCATTGTGTCAACTGCTCACCTTTACAAGCAGCTTAATTCTGCCTTCAATATCATGTACTGTACTTATTTTAGAGTTTTCCATCCTATTTACAATGCATTTATTTACTGAAATGCAAACAGAAAAATGTTCTACAATACCCTGTAAACAGGAAATTTTATTGGCAATCAAAAAACCTGACACCTACAGATGCTCTCTTTGTTTTCTTTGCCTCTTCACTTCTGAGAAACAGTTGACTTGATTCTGGCATCACAGAGGAGGATGAGCAGAACAGGAAGGAAGGTGAAGAGCTTTAAGTGAGAATAAATTGTCCCTGAGCTGAACAGCATTTGATGATTCCGTGTTTGATACCTCGACGTGCTTTTATGATCGTCGTTATTCAGATAGCAACAGCGTGTGGAGAAAAAGGTGTACCCTCAAACATATTTTTTTTTCCTCCTTCCTTCCTGTCTTCTTCCTGCTGTGGCAATAAAAACGCCACCTTTCTTTAAAACTCCTGTCTAAGCACCCAATCGTGTCACCATGGCAACCATTCACTAGCAGTCATATGCCTCCTGATCTTTTCCTTTCTTCTTCTCTTACTCTCTGTGTTTATCTCATTGCTCTCCTCCAGTCTAGCTCATCCTCATTCTCTCTCCTCCACAGCTTTCAATCCTTGCGTTGTGCAAACACCCAAACAGGCCTTGATCTTTGGGTTGTCTTAAATATAGAGTTTTCAGCAAAAAGGAGAAAAACAAATGGAAGGAGGACAGAGAAAGATTAAAGCATTCTACAGTGCTGAATCATTGCACCTATGGAGATTTGATGCAACTTTTAAAAAAGAAGAAGACACACTTATGTACACCATTTACCTTAGATTCAAACAAAGCTATAATCTAAAGCACAGCATTATTTTAGAAAGAGACAAAGAATTGTACAGCACCAGGCACCAATTCAAACATGTTTTTATTACATGCATAAAATTAAAGTTTTACCAATTTCCATATTAGATTTTGGCATAATTCTTTGTGATCAGCGAACGGGAAGCAACAATTTCTAAAATTAAATTAAACAACTTTGGACGACTGGAACATGTGACCTTCCATTTTGGCCATATTTCACACCAATGGTATGTATGTCAGAGAGCAATTTAGAGATGTGCATTACTTAGAAAGCTTAGAGATAAACTGTAAGCTGGGTAGACAAATGCTGATTTTGCTTTACTTTGTGTACTTATTGCAGCAATTATAATGTAACTACAGAGAGTGCACTGATAGTCCCGTGTGGTGATTTACAGGACAGCTCACTTGTAAACTTCATTAAAAAAATGTTTGTAGGACACTTTTTAAATAAGAATAATAGCAATACCTTTCATTTGTAAAGCACCAAGAGTCTCTGGAGCCATGTTTGCTCATGCAATCCATGAGCCTTTTGTGCAAACCTTGTTTTGGCTTTAAAGAACTATTGTAAAGTACTAACTGGCAGTCACATTACCCACTGGAAGAGGTCTAGGACAAATTGGGATGGAAACAATGGTAAAAATAGACACAGTTTTCATTTTACGATTCAGGAGTTTTTTTGTCTTTTTTTATATACTGTTACACAGTGCTTACAAGAATAAAACAAACACTAAGACACAATTTACAATCCCTTAATATTTAGTTTCCTCATTACTTTTATCATAGATGCAATTTCATAGCCACAATTTAAATGCTCTTGATGTCACAAATGAGGGCGTAGAGATGGATAACTTTTCTAAATGTCCAGGACGCTCTCACATTAGTGTTCTTCATTTCCATAGTAGCATCACCACACAGAAACAGACTGTTGAGCATTCTGTTCAAATTACGTTATACGACACATTAGGATTTATTACCTTAATGTTAAACTCTCTTTAATGTTCAGTCAGAAAAACAATGAAAAATGTGGGTGTAGTTTAACTTTAACTTTAAGCTATGTGACATGTATTGATTTTATTAACGAAATAGGCAATCTTATTTTTGATCAGAACCAAACAGCCCAGTTTACATAGTTTAACCAATCTGTACCTGTGTAGTCAGTTAGTTATTACTCCTGAATATATTTTTTCATCTCTTTGCTAAACTTTAATCCCTGTTCAAATCAGCTGTTAGTGAATTACAACTGTTTGTTTTCCTTTTCACATGCTAAAATATGCTGGAAGTTGTCTTACTGTGCACACAATAATTATTCCAACACAAGTTCCACAAATGTGTGTCCTATTTTAAAAGATATTCAACCATGAAAGAAGATGTGCCAACTCTGGTTATGACTGCCCCAAAATGAACCTCAAAAATATCTCCTGAAAACTAAACAGACACTTGAATGCCATTTCCAAACACACAACTAGAAATTATTTTTAAAAACTGCTCTTAAACAATGTATAACAAACAGGGTCTGTGTGGTTGACCCACATGCTAAATGTGCACCCCAAAGTTCAAAGACTTATATGTCATCAACTTTCTTCTTCTTCTTCTTCTCCTGTCATCTGAGGTAGCTGAAAATATGAACATACTTTGTGTTTGAATCAAACTAAAGTTAAAGCTTCAAGTCTACAGCTCAATATTAAAGAATAGGTTGGTCATGATGATGTAATTCACCTATAGTAAGAAAAAAAAGCACTGTATTCAGCACAAAAATCCAATTAATAGATGAGTTGTGTGCTCACTAAGCTCTGCAAAGACTCTCTGACATCCTACATGTAGAGTAATTAGATGTCTCTGTAACATATTCATTATGACGGGACGATATGAGGGTGGTTTTAATTGCTCTGGGTGGGGGGGTATGGCGCTAGCCTATTGTTTCACACCGAGGTCTCATCTCAAGCTGAAAACTCTTTTCAATAATAGAAACCACAATTACTGGGTAGGACTGTGGACCTCTTCTCCACAATTATTGATAATTCTGATGGTTATTCAACCAGTATCTCCTGTAACAAAAAGTACCATATAAAGTCTTTCTACTCAATAGCACACCCAGAGATGAAGAAGGAGATTTAAAAAAAGCCCTCTCCACCTTTAATACTCTGCTCTGTAGAATATGGCACATTTACTGCAGTGGCTCTCAGGGCTGACACATTTACAAATTTATTATTTGCTCTCAAACCTAATTAGGAACACATCTTTATGTCAGATTTTGCTCGAAATGGTTGAATCTCTCTCTGACCTGGTGAAAAGAACACTGAAAGTAACTTTATTAGAGATTTCACCGGAGTGTCTTCCCTAGGTTTTTCTGAGATGGAAAAAAGAACCACAGGCTTAGGCGGTGAAGGCAACTGTGACAAATACGCCTGGTTTGGATTACAGCTGAACCAGTGTTTCATATATAAACCAGGCTCAGAGTCAGCATTTGGTCATTGAAGTTGATACATCCGGCCGGAAAGAAAAAATAAAATGCAATATGAAAACAACTTGAGGCCAAACACAAACAGATTTTCATAGAACACACAGTGGTTTGGCATACAGCTGTGTGGTGTCCATTTGTATGTTTGAGAAGAAAAAAAAAAGCCAGCAAAAAATAAAGAAATAAAAATAGTAATAATAAAAATAAATGTTTCTGAGTTACTTTTTGGATGAAGCATGCACTCAGATAATAAAAAATTAAATTGTCCCTATAATTGGGTTTACAAAACCCCAAGTAGATTTATACACAATATTTCAGTTAATGTTGAGCTATCAGAACTAAATTAAACACTGGCCAAACCTGGCTGATATATATATATATATATATATATATATATATATATATATATATATATATATATATATATATATGAGAGAGAGAGAGACAGAGAGAGAGATTGTTTTATATTGTTGCTGAATTAAAACTATCGTGAAACTAATTAATTTTCTAGTGAATTTTTTGCTTTTCAATCCAAAAAGAAAAATATAGAGAACAGGTTGCTTTTATTGGGGGACTTTAAAACATGAATAGTTCTATAAAGGAGCGATATGTATCACTACTGCCATTTTTTAGCAATTAGTTTGCAGCAAGTTACTGTTAGTTATAACTTTCTGTTAATCGCAGTAAAGTATAAAGAGGTTTTCATTTCACGCCAAGTGTAAAAAGATGAAACAACAGAATATAAATATCGTGTTGAAACTTTTGCTTTGCTAAAATTAGAACGTGTGAAAGAATGTGTGAGTTCTAGAGAATGGATTTGAATTGGACAAAGTTCAGAATAACTTCCCGCTGAGCTTTCTAAGACGTGGAAATCACCAACAACCGACCCAGAAAATACAGCTCCAGTTTCTCCCGGAGGGCAACATTATTACCTTGCCCCCCTCCTCTGCACAATTTATGACACAACACCAAAAGGGTAAATTTCTAATAACGCAGCCGGGCTTCTCTGACACTAACGAGTGGCTGCAGTCTGCAGCCGTTATTTACTGTCAGTCACAGAATCTCCCCTTTTCAAATTGCTTCTTAGATGCTTCACAGAGAGGCAATTTGGCGAGAAAAATGGGAGCCGCTGTAAAAAGTGGGGAAACGTGCGGAATTCAAATCGCACCCACTACCCCGTGACCGGACACATTTAAAAAGCAGCTGCACTTTTTAAATGTTACTTATGATGTTTAATGAAAACATAGAAGAATCCAAATGCTTTAAAACACGATTTTTATTCCCTCCCTACAATGAGTTTTTACCTGAAACCAGAATATTGAGAGAATGTTTGAAAACTGTTCTGAACACTGTGTCTTTGAGGTCTCCAGCAACTCAAATATTTACAAAGGGTTTAGGATAAAGTATTCTGTAAGATGATGGGAGACTATAGCTTCCAGAAGGATTTGCTCCAGTTCCTGCTGCTGAGAAGTGTGGGTGATAAGCTGTAACTGTGTATTAAATTGATTGAAATGGTCAGAGACTTGGATTTAGAGTCATACTTATTCTTTTTATTTTACTTTAAAATGGCTGCCAGCAGCCTTCTTTAAATGAAGCATAATTAATGGCACTTACATGTATAATTTACCACTTTTGTTAATATTCATCAAGCTCTATTATAGTTTTAATTTATGGCTGGCTTTAAAACAAAACAATAAACTTCACATTTGTGGAGCTGTGGTTTGACAACTAGTTTTTTGAAATGGAATTTAGAAAAATCAAAGGAAATAATCTAGTGCAGCTTCACAACAAAAGAGGCAAGTATTAAAGGCAAAACTAAGAATTCACTTGAGTGCTTGAGATACTAACACATGTTTACCACTTCTTCATAGACTGATGTTTTCATTTTGTTTTGGCTCATAATGAGTTAAATGTTTTTCTCACTGTAGAGCTGCAGAAAGCATATTGATTCAGGCTTGTTTTGTCACTCTCTGTCATAAACATTAACACTGGATACATTTGTGTTCTCCACTACAAATATGCTGTGAATTAAAAAGTGTGTATGAGCAGGAAGGAATATTCCTGTTAGCTTCTAAATACTTGCTAAATGAAATCAGCCTCCCTTTAAGGGTTGCACATTGTCTGCTGACTTGCATGCAAAAATGTTTTAATCAAAGATCTCATGAAAACAGTTAGTGCTCAAAGTATGACACAGGCTGTTACCAGGTTATCCACCTTTTATGGCAGCAAGCAAATATTAGTGACTAACTTGCAAGATTTTGCAATTGGTAAATGTTTATAGGCTTTTTATGGTTTGTTTGTTTAGAGAACAGCATCAAGAGACAAGTCTTATTAGTTTAAAGAGGTAAATGTTGGTTACTTGAGTTTTGATCAGCGTGAAATACGGGCTTGTTTCCCTATTACAGGTGAATGAATAAAAAGCCATATTCCACCCTGTAAAGGTGAAAAACTGGGTCTGCTTTAGATTTAGCATGGCTGGTTTGAACACAGATGTGAATGGCAGCTGATTTGACTACAAACTGCTGAGTGACAAACAAAAAGGAGAAACAACAACACTGTAACACCTCTAAAATGGGCTGGGTAGTGATAAGACAATAATGTATTGTGTGATATCTCAAAACAGCATCAGTACTGGAATAAATACCATCATAACAAACTATGCTGAAAAGTTTTCTCTCTTTTAAACAAACAATAAACCTGCCTAACAGTAAAGCAGATGGGTTAATAACTTATGTGTGTAATGTATTTCCTGCTGTGTAGTGGTATTATTTTCTCCACTGGAACACCTGTTGTTTCAGAGGGGAGCAGCAATGTGTGTAGCTTATCTTAAAACCAACTTTGCTTATATTCTAGCACAAGTACATTCAAGCATTAACTTGCTCATTTTATACCATAATTAAATGACTTTGTAATGACTGAAATCTTGTAGATTACATTAGACAAATCATGTCACTAATTTTCCATTGCAACAGTCAAACAAGCAGAAGAATTAAAAGGCAAAGGAAGCAAGGAAGCAAACTAAATCATGAAGGAAAGCTAACAGTAATGTAGTGTCTTGTAACAATGCATCTACAAAAAAAATGAGTGAAAGCCCAGCTTCTCTGGTGCAAATCTTTCAACACGCATTTTCTTTCCATGTACACTACAAGCACACCTTTGAATCAGATTGTCAGAACAGAGGCAGAGTCAGTAGGCCTGCTCCTCTATGTTCCCTGCTTAGAGCTGAAAAGGCCACTATGGTGGGTGATTTTTTTTCTAACAAAAAACTAAATTGTAGTTTCTGCCACGACTCAGTAAGGAGAAGTGGGTAAAGAAAACGAATGGATGTAGTTTCTGTAACATCGTGAAACTTTTTTTTTTTTACTTTTTTTTTATTTATTGGTAAACCACTGTTCTGCAACGCCGTAGAAATAAAAAGAAACTTCTTATTTTGTGTTGCAATTCTAATAAAAACTTCAAAAATTAGGTTTAACAATTCAGAGAAGCTGCTAAAATGACCTGAATTGCATGCAGTAATAAGACAACATGACAAGTAATTTTAGGCAGATGGTAATAATGACACCAGAGGAGAATTTTAGGAAGATTTAAAGGTATTCCAAAATGGATACCACCCAACACTGCCTCCAGATACACCACAGTTCCTGTAAAGTGCTTCATATATGCATGTCTACCGGTTCATCTCACTCTGCTTCTATAAACCTCTGCTTCTGTCTGTTTACTAGCATTGTTCCAGTTTGCCAACCGTCCATATATTTTTGAATGGCATAATCTCTCAGCCACCTTGTATGCTGGAGAGGAGACAATAAACTAAGCTTAGATAAAAAAATGTACCACATTAATCAGAATGAGGCCGTCAAATACTAAACAATAAAATGAAGCCACAACAATAGCTAAAAAGAATGTAATGCTCCTACTCTAACATTCAGCAATCATGTTATCACACGGGTTTAAATTTAATTAGTGTTTTCTTTTATCATCACAGTCACACTATGCTAACTCAAATTGTTTTTATTTGTTTTATCTCCTGAGAAGACCTATATAAAGCTATTGAAATCTCTGATTTACTATTCAAAGCAGACAGCCCTAAAATTGCAAAGAAGGTTTAGTAAAGTAGCAAAAGAAATAACACCCTAATTTTATTGAAAAAATAAATAAATAACTTACTAAAAGGCTGCAGCTGCACCACTGTTCATATTTGGGCAGCAGGGAGGCTACTTGTACCAAAAATCCAGAGCAGTGTGGGACTCCCTATTGTGAATTTTCATTAAAAGTTTTCTGTCCTGGAGCAAATGCAATGCACGGAAATGTCAGACACAAATTGAGATTCGCTAATATGCAGCACCAGTCTAGAGAGAGCCCTCCACCTCATGATGAAATAACTGTTGTCTAAATTAGGCCTTTAAATAAGCTATTCTTACTATTCTGATCTAGTGGTCTCAGGTGAAAGCACTCAATAATACTGCAAACATTCAGGGTCTTCATAATTTAAATCTATTCCCCACATTTATATGTCTGTAAATTAAAACAGATGCAGAAATGCAATGCAGAAATACATTATTTAAACAGAACTAGTTCACGGTGACAAAGGGTTTCTGAAGTTATGGGTTTTATCTGTTAAGGGAAAAGGAAAAATGTATTCTGTACACAAAAAAGTGTAGTCACGATACAGGACTTTACATACACCTGGAGTTATGAATGAGTGGTGTCTCATACTCAGTATGTCAACTCTTTTCATGTAAGATGTATTAAATAAGAACATCACAACATTCAAGCCATTTTAGCCACCTTTAGCTATCTGTATCTAATTCACTGGGAGTTTAATTTTTGTTATTTTCATGCTGCAAACATCCCGCTCACAGCAGACAGCCCACTCCCCTCACCTATCCCAAAAGCTCTCTGCACACATAATGTTATTATAACTGGACAGAGGAAAGAGATCTTTGAGAAAATGAAAGAAAAGGAAAGAGTTCAAGTAGGTTAACAAGCATTCACATAATTAAGAACAGATAAATGACTCGATTCGGAAAAAAAAGAGAAGCTTCTGGCTGTGGTTGTGATTTCACAAGGAAGATGCTGAACAAAAATGCAATTTTCTGTAAAACATGTTGTAAAAGCATTGCCACAAAAAGCAGTAAGTAGTACCACAACTAAAAATGTATCAATGTTAAATGAACAATTCTGAAAAAGCACATGACCAAGCAGCAATGAAACTATGAAAAAAAAAACTGATGCAAAGCAAATGAAAGTTTTCTTTTTACAAATTAGTTCCATACAACAATAGGTCAGTGTCATGGTCTTGTAATCCTGAGGATGCAGGTTTGAACCCAGGTTGTGTCAGATAGGGCATCCGGCGTAAAACAAATGACAAATCTTTACTCTCTGTGACAATCTCTGTAAAAGGGAGCAGCCAAAAGGACAACAACAACAACTGAGAGAAATCACATCTACCATTAGAGGAAAACAATGCAAAAAGGCATGACTCTTGTTTTGAAATAAATAGAATTTATGAATCCCATTATGCTCTAAAGTATGATGAGTCTGGTCCCAACATTATTACATTTGAGTGAGTAAGAATGTGTCCCACTAGTTAACAGTTATGTGACTATTTACAGACACATGCTGAACCTTTTTGTCATGGTTTTCCCAAAACACTGTGAAGGAATACAAAAGAAAAACATAAGAGCTCATGCTGCCTGGTTCAAAAGAAAAAGAAATGTACATTCAACTTCATTCATTCACAGCTATGTTTGTGGATGTATTTTGCATTTTGGCTGGTTCATTTTAAAGCCTGATAAAGTGACATACAATATGTACCCATATAGATTTGACTTAACTTTAATTAACTAAATTATTTTCATTTTTAATAAAACCCATCAGGTGAGTTGGGTTTGTGCTGTAACAGTGTCACACAAATCATTTAACATTTAACTGACTGTGTTCTGAGAGGGAAAGTCACACTTTGTTAAACAAGCTCAAACAGAAACCATACTAGTTTTCAGAAACATACTATTGAATCCACAATGGATTTAATTTAAGAGGTGCAAGATTAAGGTTATGGTTTGATTCTCACAGACCTCATGTTTAATATTACTGAAACGTTAGGAATAGAGCTGCAAAAACTCGGCATACAAACCTATGAGGTCTTTTTTTAAAGGATGATACAAAGAGAATAAATCTTTGCTTTTGCTTGTTTTCACTTTTGGTTATATCAGTAGAGTGTAGGTAAATATTTCACTAGAAAGTGGTACAAACCCAATGGTGTAATACTTGCACCACAACTCAAGCTTCTGACTGCTAATGTGACAAGCCAATGTACTGTTTGATGTATATACCTTTGAGTTTTTAACTCTTAATGATTGAAATTAAAGATCTGGTAACAAACAACTGTATTAAAACCAGCAAAATATGCTGACAATCACATGCCCTGTATCATGAAAAGCAACTTATAGATAAATGTAGCAAGTTTTCATGTCTCCCAGACCCACCAGAACCAAACTCCTACACAAACCTCCAAAAATAAAAAAGCTGGAAAAACAAACCTAATAGCTGTCCATAAACATGTAACGGTGAAGGCTTAAACACAGCCTCTGAGAGTGTTTTTGTGCAGGGCCATGTCCGGTCTCCTCACCGCTGCAGCAGCTGTAGGCTGACGCAAAGAGCTTCAGCACCACGGACAACGACCACTGCACTCCCGCAATGCAAACTTCCACAGCTTCACGTTAAACTCACATAAAACTAACGTGGCGACGTAAAGAGTTAGGTGTCAATTATTTAAAGAATGTACAAGGTAAGGACTGCGCAGAGCAACCGGGTAAAAGTTGGTGTGACGTGAGAAAAGTTTGAAGCATGCTAGCTAGCCATGCTAACAAGTCAGTTAGCTGACCGAATGAGATTGTGCCCAGGTTGGAAAGTAAACATTTCTGAACATGTCGGACGTAAGTAGCACATATAACAGTAGGCGTTTACACATTAACTAGCACTGCGATGCTATGAGGCCTTTCACTGCAGAAGAAGAGCTAGTTTTGGTTTTATTACAAAGAGATAATCGGCTAATTATCAACCACAGACCACCTGGTTGCACTTATAAACAAACACCTTCGTAAGCTGCTCGGTTTGGTTGCTCTATTGCTCACCCCGTCGGTAAAATAAAATAAAAAAAACAGTGAAAACACAGCCAGGCCTAAGCTAATACAGACAGATGTTTGGTGTAATAACAGGAAGACTGGCTGGGATTTAATCCGTTTAATTAGAGGCTAATAATGAGCCACGCCGACCACCATCGCGTTCCCAGAAACAACTCACCCAGGACAAAGAAGGGCAGCTCGGTGTTTTCCAGGTCGTCCACCACCACGACGTCTCCGGGAAAGTCGTTCCGGACCGAGAACAGCAGCTTGGGCTCGGAGGCCGACGGACTGTGCATGATGCTCAGGTCGTTCTCCCGTAGGAACGGCAGCGCCGACACTGTGACGCTCTTCATCTTGCACTCGGTGTCCTGGCTCTGGTCCTCGTCGCCGTTCAGGCACCGGACGCCGGCGGTTCGGAGGGCCAGGAGGAGCCAGGCGAGCCCCAGCAGCCGCGGCGGCAGCAGCAGCAGCTCCATGTTGATGCTCGTCATCTCTGCCTTTTCGCTCCTTCTCCTCTGCTCGCCTCCTCCTCCTCCTCTTCCTCACAGGCTGCTTGAGTCTCGCAGCCGAGTGCGGGGAGTGTGAGGAATCCACCGGCGGGCTCTATCGGTGTGAGAAACAAACGCCCCTTGTTCTCTTCTATGATCAGTCACATGTTTTTTGTAGATATATATTGACTGTGTGGCTGTTTTAATACTGTTGACCCCCTTTTACTATAATTGATCAATAAACTGTCATAATAGCTCTGTAATGACTGGGCATAGATTACTAACAGCAAAAGCACCCAAAGTACCCTTAAGGTTCCATCAACAAAAGCTTCATCTTCTTTTTTTTCAATCTAATTATGCATTTGCCCTCTCATGCAAATTTGCATATCATCTCCAAGGCTCAGCAGTGAGCATCTTTGGTAGTTTGCCTGACCTCTTTGACTGGGTGGACATTAGACTGATGCATGTATAATTGACTAATTGATGGTGCAGAAGCGTAAACTGACTGCTAATGTCACTGTGCTTTGTTAGTGTCTGCAGGCGATGCTAAAAAAAAAAAAATGCTGCCAAGTGCACCAACAGACCAATTTTAAAATAAACTAAAAAAAAAAAAAAAAAAAAAAAAAAAAAAAAAAAAATCAAAGACTGACAATGTTTTAGACAAGAACCATCTTATCATGAGAAAGGATGGAGTCAAACCTTCTAAATGAGGATATACAATATTGTGAAACATCATATTCAGAGTACGTATTGTGAATATGCACAACTACTACCACGCCAAGTTTTAGCTCCGTACCTGTAAAATTGTCTGAGTTAGAGTCATTTTTGTTTTGGTTAATGTTAATTAGCTGTGGTGGCCATCTTGAATTGGATTGGCTCCAAAAGCTATCCAGTTGTGAAAGTACATCCAATGATTACTTTCTGAGAGTTTCATTAAAATCTGTCCAGCAGTTGTTGAGATATTTTGCTAACAGACATACAGAGTTGATGCCAAGCTGTAATGGCAAAGTTTTAAGCAAAAATGTCACATAATGTGTAGTGCTCAAAGTATTTGTTGGGGATGAGTTTGAGCTACTAGCATGCCAAATTTTAGCTCAACAACTTTTAAATTACCTGAGTTATAGGCATTTTCATAACCAGACAGACAAACACACACACACACACACACAACGCCTTCGCCTTTGGCCGTGAGCGATAATTAAATACAAACTTATCACATTGTGCAAGGAATTTTAAATGAGAGACTGAAATGTCAGTCAAGCGTAAAGACATCTAAACAGCTCCGGAGAAGAGGTTCAGTCAGGCATCTTTATTAAAACCTGTCCGGGTTTCACAGCAGTCTTTGAGGCAGGCTTTTAAACATCTCTGTGGAAACACAAGACAGGTTTCTGGTGTTTATGCTGGATCTTAAAACATCACTGTCTCGCCCTGTGAAAAAGTACATATTTAAAGCAGACAAGGTACGTCTTTTGTGAAGACACTTTTAGTCCAGCCTGCTTTCCTTTGTAGTCTGTAAACATTCAGAAACAGCATAACAAAAGCATCTTTTTAATGATGTGATCCCTTCATATTAGTTTCTGTTAGATTATAGAAATGAACAGGGACATAAACACTGTTCAAAATTAAGGTTTCAGTAAACAACACAAGCAAGTTTTATAGGAAGTAGCCTATTGTTTTTTTTAATAAACCAGATGGCAACTTCTTTCACATATATAGATAAAAGATCTTAAAAAACATCATTTTATTCCAAGCTAGAAAACCAAAAAAAACATTTTAAAAAAATACTCAAATGCTCCTCTGAATGTATAAAAAATGTGCATTAAGTCTATGAATGATGTTACAAACACCTAAAAAAATCTATTTCCAGCTTTCAAAATCCATTGTAGTTTGCATCAGTTGCTAAGCAAAGTTGTTGTTTTTTTACATGTTTCTGAATTGTTACAACAGTAACACTGACAACTAACCCAGAGATAAACTCCATACAGTTTCCTCTCAATCTAACATTTGCAGTGAGCTTTTCTGATCCTTAATCCCTCAACGGTCTTGTTGACCACACAATTGCAATTTGGATTTAGATGCAAAGCCGTAAGAAAAGAAGATTGTGTGTGTGTGTGTTTCTGTGTCACCACTGTCTGTCCATTTAATATTTAAGCAGCTCTGTGGTCTCCTATTAAGTGACGTTTCCCTTGGATTCTTTCGGTTCTCATCAAAATCGCTGTTTAAAACTCTAAAAATAGAACAGTGTTCAGGGTCAAAGCTTACAGCTAAATTTAAGGCTTAACAGTCACTAAAGGAATGCCTGCCTGCCGCCTTTATGCCAGAGTTGCAGCCCTTTTCGTCAAACATTGACAATAACATTATGAACAATCTCATGTGATTATAAACATCTCACATGATCTGCTTGGAGTTTGTGTTGTGAACGTCTCTCAGCTACTACCACACCAAATTTTAGCTCAGTATCTGTAGAAAACTTGAGCTATAGCCATTTTTTAGTATTCAGTTGGCTGTGGTGGCCATCTTGATTTTTTTTTTATCCCAAAAGTTAATCAGTTCTTAATTTGCATTCAGTGATTAGTTTTAATAAAATCTCACCAGGGGTTCATGAGATATTTTGCGAAAGGTACAGACAAACAAACACACACAAAACTTTTCTGAAAAACTGCTTTAAGGCATGAGCAAAACTTTACTGGAAGTTTAAAAAGAATTTCCTCCGATCAATTTGTTAGCATGAACAAATCTCTTAAAGAGGCCATTTAGTCCAAAACCTACAGGGTTAAAATTCAATCTCTGACCCGTAAAGTTCCACTCAGTCCCATGTTGTTTGAAATATATGAACACCCACACTTTTGTTTATTTTGAGCCCTGCTCCAGGGATTTCTCTTTGAGGCATCACATTTAAATTTATCAACAGCTGAAAATTGTTGGTTACAGAAACATTATCCACTCTGTTCTTTCAGAAGCAAACTGCAGTTTTTTAAAATGTATTAATATTTTTCATTCGCTTTGATGGGCACTTTTGTCAAAACATAGAAAAAGCAGTGCAGTCAACCAACAATGAGTTCCCCGTGGGTTTTAGAATTTGGTATCAGATGGGTAAAAAACATGAAAAAGAAATGTAGGATTAACCCCCATCCAGACTATTTCTGCTCCAAAAACAACCTTGGTTTCCCAACACACTCATTTTCGTCAAGTTTGCAACAAAAAAATCACAGTAACTATTAATATATATATATATATATATATATATATATATATATATATATATATATATATATGTGTGTGTGTGTGTGTGTGTATATATTGCTGGATTATTGACCTTCAAAGTGGAAACTTTTTTTTTTCATGTAGAAAAACTGTCTTGTTTTCACCAGGGAGTTTGAGTGATAATAGTCCTGCTGTCATCCAGAAACAGAGCTGCACTATGATCATACTGGGCACATTGAGCTTTAGAAGTAAGGACCTTCACGTTGGTTCATTTGATCAGTTCTCTTCCAAGAGCAAATATTCTCTCTCTTAAAGAAAGAATGTAAAGGGGGCCCGTGTAAAAGGGGCATAAGTAAACAGGAAGTGAATAGACCCTTAAAATGGTGAAGTGGGGAAAATAAATCTGGAATTGCATCTACTTTTTTATATAAAAAGAAAAGAAAGAGGACAAATAAATAAGGCAAGACTTTAATTAAATTTTAAATTAGTCTTTTTGAGATTTTGTACATTCCTGTTCTCTGTTTCTCATCAAGCTTTCCTTCTCATCATCTCATGACCTTCATAGTTCCTAAAGAACTGAACCAAGAGTAAAATCTTCCACTTAGTTTTTGTAATCTAATAACACTCATCAGCAGGTAAGGTCATGGCTGGAGGTGAGTTGACTGACTGAGTCTTACAGCAAAACCTGTTAAAAAAAACTGTCTTTATGTTAAATAAAACAAGAATGAACTCATAAAAGACTAGAGACCAAGCAATTTTTAAAAGAATGCACATCACCCACCAGCTTTCATGTTTTAGATTAAGATCATATTATGCTGAGAAATGTAGCCATTTTGATCAAACATTGAAAACATTATATTGCAAAACCTGTTTGACATCACAAGATGTCTCGCTTAGACTACGTGTGGTAGATGTCTCTCAGCTACTGCCACACCAAAATTTATCTCAATATCTGTAAAGTTGACTGAGCTAGAGCCATTTCTGTGTTGGCTAATGTTAATGATCTTTGGCAGCCATCTTGAATTGGATTATATCCAAAAGCTAATCAGTTGCAGATGTACATCCAATGAAAGTTTTCTGATAGTTTTACTAAAATCTGCCCTGAGGTTCATAAGATAATTTACTAACAGACACACAGAGTTGACTCCAAATAGGTAATAGCAAAAGTTTAAACAAAGATTTTGTGCAATCTGTTAGTGCTCAGAATATGTATTGTGAATGATTCTTAGCATTTATCAAATTGTAGGTCAATATCTATAAAAAGAAGATTAGGTAACTTGAAAATACTCTTTTAAAATCAGCTCTTTCATAACTGCTTAGTCATTGTTAGGAAAACATCATACAAAGTATTAAAGCCAGTAATAACCACATGAAAATATTATTTTAGCAGCTGTAGAGCTTGTCCTTTTTAGAACACACAAATCTTGTTCTCTTTAAATACCCACAGCTCTCACACCTCAGTGCCAGATTATTGAAAGCCACCAAGCAAGTAGATGTCCAGCGTACTCCTCTCGTCCATGCCTGATCTTGACCTTTGCCTGTCCCTCGACCATCGTCTCTTGCCTGCTCCCTGCCTGATTCTGCTCTGGACTCTGATCTCCCGTTACCGACCTTGCTTCGTACACTTGGACCTCGCCTTTTGGATTCTCCCCGTCTGGATTTGGCTTCGGAACTCTGACCTACCGGTAACGACCTCACGCCTGGACTTGGACTTTCCCTCTCGCCTCAGCCCCTTTCAGACCTGCCGGTCTGCAACGCAAAACCCAGCTAGAGTGGACTTACCAGTTCCGGTTCTGCCACTAGCCGATCATGTGAGTGAGTCGATCAAAGACTTTGAGCTTACTTCCAATCTCCTGGCAATAAAATCCTTAAAACTTTGTTGTGTCGCTGTGAGTTTGAGTTCTGCCAGGCCTCGCCTTGTCAGTTCCAATCACTTCCATGGCCACATGTGTATAAAATCAAGCACCTAGGCATGCAGACTGCTGCTACAAACGTTTGTGGGAAAAATGAGTCGCCTTCAGGAGCTCAGTGAATTCCAGCGTGGTTCCGTGATAGGATGCCACATGTGCAGTAAGTCAAGGCATGAAATTTCCTTGTTGCTAAATAATCCACAGTCAGCTGTTAGTGGTATTATAACAACGTGGAAGTGATTGGGAACAATGGTCACCAACGTTCTGCAGAGTCAGTAGCTACAACTCTCCAAACTACATGTGGCCTTCAGATCAGCTCAAGAACAGTGTGTAGAGACCTTCATGGAAAGGGTTTCCATGGCCAAGCAGCTGCATCCAAGCCTTGCATCACCAAGCACACTGCAAAGCATCAGATGCAGTGGTGTAAAGCACGATGCCACTGGACTCTAGAGCAGTGGAGATGTGTTCTCTGGAGTTACGAATCACTCTTTTTCTGTTTGGCAATTAGAGTAGAGACTGCGAACGAGGAGGCCTTCTGTCCAACATCAGTGTCTGATCTCACAAATGAGCTTCTGGAAGAATGCAAACACTCACTCCTAAACCTTTTCCAGAAGAATATAAGCTATTAAAGCTGCAAAGGGTGGACCAAGATCATATTAAACCCTGTGGATTAAGAATGGGATGTCACTAAAGTATATATGCATGTGAAGGAAGGCAAGCGAATATTTTTGGCAATGTAGTGTATGTGTGCTAACTTTAGAGGTACTTAGCACCACATTTAGATTTGAGACTACTTTTAGCAACTCACATAAAATATTCTTGTTTACCTATTATGAAAAGTGTCTCCTTTATTATTGCCCACTGCCAAATGGTGGAGGTGGATGATTATGTTTTTGACTGTGTAGTAGCTGAGAGTGATCCCCAGCACATACTCTGAGCATGCATTCCTTCAAGGAATGCTAGGCCTTTAATCTATCAAATAGGGATTAACAAAAACAAAATGTGCCCACCTTTGTCTGGTCAAACAATGACAAAAAGATTGTGTTTTAGTGAATGCATGACGGAGCAGAGAGGGAGAGATGGGTGTGATACGGCAAGTGCAAAGAGCTTCTGAGCATGAGTGAAAGAGTCTGCGAGCCAGGCAGAGATAAAAACTGTGCAAGTTCTGAGTCGCTGCTGATAATCAAAAGCTGTGGAAAAAGGTGGCGGGAGGGGGGTAAAGGGGGAAATGGAGGAGAAGGAGGAGGCAGGCAGAAGAAAGACAGTCAGTGACAACGGGGATGCGGAGAGTGAGGGGTGCTTGAGAAGGGAGCACATAGATCAGGGGCTGTGACTCGCAGGTGCAGAGATGTTAGGGAGGGCCGACCCAGAGCCTGATCAAGAGAAAGATCTCACTGTTTATTCCCGACACCCCACCCCACCCCCATTGCCAAAAACTAGCGAGGGTTTGGCCCCGCTGTATGGCTGGTGCTGTGATCAGGAGTTAACAGATTCATTTCTTCAGCTCCCCCCGCCCCCCCTCTCACCCTCTGCATGGGCAGCAAAGTTGATTACAGCTGAGAAAAGGCCTTTTCTTTTCGTCGTACTGCTGGAGCTTCAACAACAGTCACGCTGCAGCAGATACAGTTAAAGACTCTTCAAATGCCTGACACATGATGCAAACGTGCCACTTCAGACACACTGGGCCAGATTGTGCAGAGCCTTTTAACCCACTGCTGGAGAATTGTAAAGGCCCTGAAATTACCAGCTGCATGGCTCTGTGTGTGCATGTGTGTGTGCTGCTCATTCTTCTTTCCATCCTCTGCAATTATCATGTAATCAAAAGCAGTGCTGCGTTTGTCTTTGTCATCAAAACATTATCTTGTTCTGTCTGAGAAAAGCAGTGGAACGGATGGAAAGTGTCTGCTCTTTACAACCCAGACACTCCTGCTCGTCTGATTCACTTAAGTTCAACAGTTCTAAAGCTCAAAAAGGCTGGCTAAAGTTTAATATCATTCAGAGGGGGTGGCAGTGTATAAATACACTCTTGGTCTCACCTAATTCACTTTAAGTAACCTATATTTATATTGTAACGTCCTAAAACGGCTGGGTGAGCCACAAAGGCTGCTGGGTAAAAATGCATGGACTTTTTCTGAAGGGTTATTCATATCAGTTGTCCTGTTCATTTTGATCTAACATTTATGTTCTGGTCTTTGTTATTGTTAACTGTAAACTTGACACCATAAGTAAAATTTTGTACCGGGTGTAAAATGGAGGGAAAACACCTACTGGTTAGGGGGAAGAAAAAGTGGAAAATTAATGAGTCATGTGGCTGGATTTTGTCTGCAGGGGGTGTTTTGTCATTAGCGACTAGCGAGTCACTACAATTTTGTGCCAGTCCGTAAAACCAAAGTCTGCTCAGGGAGAGAGATCCTGTGATTTCGAGAAAACATTTGCTTCAAAGTCCTTATGTGCACTTCAGATTTGTGTGGCTTCCAGTCATAGCTGTGGGAACATGTGTAGGGTGGGGGATGCTGTCAGCATGTGTGAAGCTTTATGACCCTAAACACCCATATGAAGAATATCATAATACCAAATATTTGCATTGAAATGCAGATTAAAAGTGCACGCTTCTAGTTCACACATTCCGAACCAGGAGTCAGAAATTTCTGGATATTTGGGGGTCAGAACAGTTGCTTTTAGCAAACTAGGAAACATGATTCTTTTACTCCCTTTCACAGATGAAAGGTGCTTTCACTTAGCCGTTTTTCAGCCATGACTTTCCACAGTCGGAGCTTCCTAGTTGTAATTTGCTGCATTTGTGGTTGAAAGTAACAAACCAAAAGAAAAAAAGTTGTTTTCGGAAAAGATTATGATGAGATGTTTGCAGGAGTTCAGGATTTGACTTTTTAACCCCTGTAGCTGCAGATTTTTTCATCAGCCAAGCTCCATCTTATATCAAAGATATTATTGTTCCATATTTTCCTAATAGAGCACTTTGCTCTCAGACTGCAGGTTTGCTTGTGGTTCCTTGAGTTTCTAAAAGTAGAATGGGAGGCAGAGCTTTCAGGTACTGGATCAGTCTCCTCTCCACTATATACTGTAACTATATAAATAAACTAAACTGAAATTGATTGCTGAGACATGGCAATTTTTAAAATCAAAACTCTGGATTAATTAATGAATTAAAAAAACAGCCAAATAAAAGAACTGGAATATCTTCAGAAAAAGCTCAAAAAACTACTTTAGATCATTATGAAAAAACTGCTTAAAAGTTTGGTTAATTAGAGCAACATACATATAAAAAAATGACTATCTCAATGTGTTTGTACTGTAGTGTGATACTTTCCTTGAAAAGCAGACAACAATCAGATGCAATGAGGAGACTTTTGTTATGTTTGATGTACTGACAACTGCGCTGCCTGGTTTAAATAAATGAAACAGTTTGTGCTTCTCCCAGCTGAACACTTTGTTCTCATTGTTTAGCAGCTTTTAATGATGTTTTAATCTTATCTGACTCAGACTTACCTCTGTTTTCTGGGACAGAAAAGTCCTATTTTCCAGACTGTATTTGTGTGGCTGTATTTGGATGACAGTGCAGCTGTGGCTCGTGAAGACTGGATCAAATATAGGTCGCTGGATTTCATGGATAATGATGGATGGCTGTGTGGAGAGGAGTGTGGGGCTCATCATTAGAAAGATGGGACACATCTGTAACAGTCAACATCTAATATATATTTTTCTATTGTCTTGGAGATATGCAGGACTGAAGGGTGATAGAACACTGTGATCAGCTCCTACATCAACATTTGGAATATTTAAATCAAAAAAACTCCATTGAACCCTGAAATCATTATATGTATACACTATAGGTTTAACTTTAATTAGAATTTGGACAGTTGAAAATAAAATAATGCAAGTTACAATCAGAGTCATAAAAAGTAAAAGCCAACTCAGCTTTGAACTTAGTTTTTAATTTACTCCTAATAATTCAGACATAAATGTAAAATTCAGCTCATTTAGAGTTTGCTGCTTCTATCTTCATGTAAAGTCAACACAGTTGCTGACTGTGGCTTCTTTTTTAGTTTATTGTTCCCCCTGGCAGCCTGTATGAGGGACTCCCATCCAGCCCGTTGTATGTTCCTGTCATACTGCTGTTTGCAGTTTTGTTTTTCTCAGAAGGAAAACAGTTTAAAGTATCCTTGATAACAGATATTCTAATTAAGGACATGGTATTTCTTGAGGGAAGATTTAGGGAACATTTAATGCCACATTGGTCAAACCTTGCAAATTACCTTTTGCAGAGCTCATGTGACACTGTGAGAGCTCGCAAAATGTATTGCCACTCAGAATATGTGTAGAGGAGGACTCTCAGCTGCTACCACACTGATAATAATTCAGTATCTCTAAAATTGACTGAGATATAGTCATTTTTTCCGTAGGCTAAGCTTGATTAGCTGTGGTGGCAATCTTGATTTGGGTTGACTCCAAAAGTTGATGAGTTGTGCTTGTACATCCTTACTTTAGAAGACTTTCACTAAAACATGTCGAGTGGTTCATAAGATATTTTGCTAACAGACAGACAGTGTTGACTTTGCCAGTTGTTGCCAAAGTTTTAAGTAGATGTGTTTTGTAAAGCGTATCACTCATATTATGTGTTGAGAATGATTCTCAGCTACTACCACATCTAGTTTTAGCTCTTTAGCTTTAAAATTAGTTGAGTTACAGCCATTTTTGAGTTTTCTAAGATTAGTTGACTGTGACACCCATTTTGAATTGGGTTGACCCTAAAAGTTAATCAGTTGTAGATATTTACCCAGGAATTACTTTGTGAAAATTTCAATAAGATCACTCTAGTTATTAATGAGATATTTTGCTAACAGATAGACACGGGCCATTCTAGTAGTTTATATCAAAGTTTTAAAAACAAATTTTGAGTGCTCAGTTAGTGCTGAGAATATGCATTAGAGATAATTCTCAGCTACTATAACACACAATTTTAGCTTAATATCTGTAAAACCGGTTGAGTTATAGCCATTTTTACATTTGATAAACTCACTTAGTTGTGGTGCCCATCTTTAATTGGGACAATTCCAAAAAGTAATCAGGTTTAGCGGTAAATCCAATGATTACTTAAAGAGTTTTGCTAAAATATGTCCAGTGGTTCATGAGATATTTTACTAACATTATGACAACTAAACACAGATATGGACAAAAAACAGTACTGCCGTTTAGCCATTGGCAGCAGATGATAATAAATATCTCTATTTGTCTGTGTATCTTTTTGAAAGAATAAAATTAACTAATGAAAAAGGATTGTGTCTTTTTTTTTCCTTGTTTCTTTTATTTCGCCACATCCTTGGGCACCCTGACATCCTCACCATTGTTCACCAAAGTGTCCTTGCTCCACCCGTGACATCTATTCCCTTTAGTTAAAACCTGACTTTGCTGTTCCTGCAAACACTGAAAATGAAACCCAATCTGCCAGGGTTTTTTTTTTTTGTGTGACAGTGGGCTTTTGAGAAATCAGCTTCAGTCGGCAGATCTTTCAGAATGAAGTTTCGGCGTGACAGTACGGATGGCTGAGTTATTGCTGCTCTCTGCAGTTTATGGAAATCTCTGAATCAGTGGAAACGTTTTTACACAAGTTGTAGAGTTATATCTGCTGAAAATTAAGCCCTTTGAATGATTATGATCTATGACACTGACAAGAGGAAAGAAACATTGTGCAGTTAAAGGTCCAGCATTCCTTAAAGTTAAACATTCCTTACCTCTGTGTTTTAAACTGAGGTCATCTTATGCTGAACAATGATGGAGTTGTAGCCATTTTGGTCAGATTTTGAAATTAACTTTATGTGTAGTGTCATAAGATATTGAGATATTTCAGATGACCTGTTAGCACTTGATGTGTCAGCTACTACCATACTGAATCAGGCTAAGTTTGGTTAGCTGTGGCAGCCATCTTACATTGGGTTGACTCCAAAAGTTGATCCGTTGTAGACATGTACCTAATAATGACTTTATGAGAGTTTCAATAAAATAAAATCCAATAATATTTTGCTAACAGATCGGTTGACTACAACAATTAATGCCAAAGTTTCAAGTTTCAGCAAAAGATGTTGTGTTATGTGTTCCCCTTAAACTATGTTTTAGGGACAATGCTCATATTAACTCTATATCTTTCAAATTGGCTGAATTATAGCCATTTTGTGTTTTTTTTTTGTTGTTGTTGTTGTTGTTTTTTAAGATCAGTTGGCTGTGGCAGCTATCTTGAATAGGTTGAGTCAAAGGTGTAGACATCAACCCAATGATTATTTTTGAAAGTTTCATTAAAATCCCATATATACAGTTTTGTGATGTTTTTGACATTATCTTTGATGTCAAAAACATCTCAGACTTTAAGTCACGGTAGTTCACTTTAAGTCAAAGTTCTCTCTGCAGAAGAAGCGATCACCATGGTAACCGGGTCCAGGTCGGCTGTAGAGATAATTATAAGGAACAGAGTGTAAACCCCCCTTGGTGGGGAAATTTCTGAACAGCTTTTCAGCACAGTGACACACTTGAAATGAGCAGAGAAGCAGACCTCAGCAACAACGCTGCAGCTGGTTCTGTTCCTGTGTGACAGCAGAGCCTCCATCATCATCATCTTCGTTTCTTTTTTACATCTGCATCACTTTGCAGTCAAAGACTCTGTGGTTAAAATGAGCTTGAAAGGTGGCGCGCTGGTGCACGGCGACAGTGCTCACAAGTACATTTGACGGGCCTGAAGCTCTGTGTTATAGGATTAAATAGGGATTACATTAAACTGACTGCTCTCTGACTCACTGACTGAAAATCTCCACAAAGGATCACTTACTCATCTGTTTTTGTAACCTGAGGTAGTGAACCACACGTCGGTTGTACTTGCGCCAATCAAAGTGGATTGTCCAACTTCCTGAGAAATTATCTAAAAGCTTCACATTTTCCAAAACCAAACCAAACTCTGAACCTTACATGTAATTTTTTATATTCTGCTGCCATAAAGTGGTGCAAATTTTGCACTGATTGCAGGGCGACAACAAAATATCAAACTATTTGAGAAATGCAGCTTTTTAAGCACCTTTTTGTCCTTTTTACTGCATTTTAATATTGATTCTATTGAGTTCTTTTCCTGCCTCATTGTAGTCTTATTGGAAGTCAAACTAATTTGATGACACCCACCGACCTTAGCCAACACAAAAATGGCTATAACTTAACCAACTTTGCAGATATTGAGCTAAAGAGTGGTAGGTAAGAGTCATCCTCAACACATACTGTGACCTTTAACAGATCTCACAAGACCTTGCAATATTGCAATTAGTTTAAAACTCCATGAGAGGCATTGTGTAATGTGTAATCTTCCAAGGAATTCTAGGCCTTTGATTTAACTACAGATCACAATAAAAAAAATAAAATGACAACAATCCTTTCTGTTCTTGACTAAGAAAATAAAAGTATAGAACTTGTATGCAGTCTCAGTGAGAAGGTCAGATAGTGTTTCACAGAAGACTATTTCTTTTTTTTTTTTTCAGTTCATCCATCAATTCATTTTCTATACTTGCTTCGATCCTGTCCAGGGTCACAGAGAAATTGTGTCCATCTTCAGCAGCCATTGGGCAAAAAATGAGATAGATAAGTCACCACTCTATCACAGAACCACGTGAAGGCCAACAATAATTCACACTCACATCTAGGCCTAATTTAGAGTTGCTAGTTACCCTAACACACATATTTTTTCCTATGGAAAGGAAAGAAGCCTCAGATAAAGAATTATTTTCCCCCCTTCTCAAGTTTTCTGTTCTCCAGTATTTTCTTGATGGTTGAAGGTAATAATATTATATTATTTGAAGCTGTGCCCTGAATATAAGCAGCCATCCTTATTTGGTAAAAGCTCTCTTACTCTCTTACAAAGAAATTATATCAGTGTGACACCCAGATTTGATCATTACAGTGTACACTATGTGGCACAGTTTAATATTACTGGGATTTGCATGATAAAAAGAACAAGCATTGTGCACAGTTTTAACAGAAATGACATGTTGCTTGCTGTAAACTGAGACAAGAAACAAGCATCTTGGAGAAAGTTTATTCCACTCTTAAAGAAGGTTGCCTTATATGAAAAGATTGTATCATTAAGGGGGGAAGGCTCTGTGAATATGCACTCTGCAGGGAAAACAAAACTTTTTTCCAAAAATTGCTGGAAATGACATGAGCCCATGGCCAAAAACTGGAGCACGATCCAGTCCAGAGCACTGCAGAGGTTGAGAAGATGACTGTGTGCAAGAGGCCTTACAGTTATACCAAAAAAGAAAAGAAAAAAGTTGTTCCATGCTGTTACCAGAAAAACAAAAGTATGTGATGAAGGACAGCAAGGCTACAAACCATCCAATCTATCTCTCAGAGTCTGTAAACTTGTCAAGTGTTCAGGTTCTCTCTCATAGCTAAAATTAGACCCTGGGCTCCTCTGTCAAGCAGTGTGAATCACCTCCAGGGGCCCCCTGTCATCCTAACTTATGCAGCCATACTGTGGGCAAATACAGTAAAGTTACAAGCCCAGATATTCTTGTTTATCCCAGCGGAACAAGACTTTGACATGAGCAGGAAAAGAAAAATCTGTTGTGGTGGTCACAGACACAAGCTACTATCTAAGAATGTAATTTAATAAGACAAATCAAGTATCTGTAATAGATGTGCAATCCGTCTCAGGAGAGGTTGTGGTCAAATGCGTGACTGTACGCAATGAAAAAACTGAATGAAGTGCAGAAGGGGTGCTGTGCACAGACCAAAACAAACTAAAAGTCTGGTTCTATGTTCTTTATTTTTAGTGCACAGACATTTATTTGTTCGTCTTGCTATCTGAAGAGTGCATCTTCTGTACTGTACTGAAAGCGTGTTCGTGAAAACTGATCTCTTCTGTGGTTCAGAAATGAGCGAGAGAAACGCCAGCACTATAACTTTCAACAGTAAGCCACAATGTATAACACAAACCGAAAGCAACATAAAAGTAACAGCCTAAATGACTATCAAGTCTGACTAGAAATGATTTAATAAATGTGGTTGGAAGCTTGTACAGATTGCAGCTTCCAAATGACATAATGGGAACTCTGAACCATGAATAGTTGAATAAGTAATAATTCCAATCATATAATTTCTAAGCCTGTCCATAAAACCTCATTTGGAATCAAAATAGAAAAATGACTTTGGTAAACAAGGGGTTTCAAATTCAGGTCTGTTGCATATAGAGTTTATGGTCTTTGTTCACCTCTTCCTATAAAAAGATTTGGATGTTTACAATTGTCTATGACACATTTCTATAATGTCTTTTGCCTCAATGGCTGTTTTTTTGACAAATAATTTCTCCCTGATGAGCTCCTGCAACCTCACCATGTTTTTTAAACCTTTATCAAAATGACTCTCTTGGACCTTGTCAGGATGCAGCTATGTGCTAGAAGATCATAGGATCATACTATGATAGCACAATGCTAATGCAATAACACTGCTGTGCAAGTTTTTCCATGACTTGTGATCATAGCCATAATCTATACGGGCATGGTCAGTCCTGCTTTAAAATCTCAACAACCAAGCCACACCTGTGCACTCCACATCATGGATACATTACCACCATGCTCCAACCAGGACCACTTTAATAATATACCACAGTGACCTTTGTACATAGGTTTAATACATGCCCATGTGGATTTATCACAGTTTATCGAGCGTAATGGGGAGCCTACTGCATTCTTAAAACCTACCTGATGACCTCTCAAGACCCTGCAAAGACCATCCATGTTCTTACGGGGGGATTTTTAGATTGTAAAAACACACATCATCTGGTGTGAAGGGGTCTTAAGGAGCGGCCACTTAGTCCTTCATGATGATCTTGAGCAGTAGTTCTTAAATTTTTTATAATGAATGCCACCTCAGAAAATACTAAGCCCTTTAAGCTGGTGTAGATTCTCAGATTCTCTAAGCCCTTTAACTACCACCATTATGACATGCACTAAAAACCAGTGCAAGCTTATGCTCATTTCTGACATCAACAAGCAAACTGGCCAAAACCTTAACCCCAACTAAAGGGTGCAGTTGGTGTTAAGTTGATTCCAGACATTTGTTATTGAGAACAGCACCACATACACTCTATTATTGGCTCTTTCTCATGTCTCTCAAGAACTGAATATAATTTTGATATAAATTGAACTACATGTCTTCCTTGTTTTGTACTTTTTGTTGCTCAAAGGTCCAACAGAAACAAAGTTTTTTCAGGAGCCACTGGCACACTTGTTCACTGAGCTATACTTGTTTCAACAGGGTTTCTAATAATATTCTCCACTGCACTGTCATTTTGAGTAGTTTTCGTTGGGAGTAAAGATTCTAATTTTATTGAACCATTTGTGTTTTTGACTGCCTTGCTTTTCAGTTTTACATCACAGTATAGATTATGATGGTTAATTTTCTTGTTGTTGATACCAAAAATTTCTTCATAGTACCACTTGAAAGAACCTGAGTACCACCGATGGTACCTGTGCCAGTTTGAGAACCTTGAATCTAGAGGGCTTGCTCATGGACAAAGATAAACTCATGAGAGGCATTGCCAACTTTAGCTCTAGTATTGTGTTGTGTATTGAACAGTAGGTTTTTGTTTTTGTTTTTTTACTCAAAGTGGTACTTTATAGAAAAAAAAAGAATGTTACTTCAAATTTTCTCCTGATGGCTAGAATAGGATGCATAAAAGCTTAAAATGAAGCTGGAAACACTGTAGCAAAAGGTTGAAGCTCTTTTACATTGAACAGAAGTAGTAGCAACACATCATGAGCTAATATTTTTACTTTTAATAATTTACTTACTGTAGTGCACCCTACTGCACACACTGAATCTAGCACAAATCTGCTGCTTGCTTTTCACAATATTGTAAAAACTCTCTCTCAAACCAACAAGCCTTCTATTTGAAAAAGTTTTTTTCACACTCATTAAAGAAGATTTAGATATTTAATGAGTTTGGCTCATCTCAGAATACATCCAAATGACATAAAAAAGGCAGCTTGTTAAACATGGACACACCACGCTCTTTTTGCAGCACCAATTTGATTTTCAGCTCTAAACCTTGATGGTTGTGCAGGGACAGAAATAGTTCTTTTTTCTGTTGCACAGTGTTTGTTAGGAAGCTTTGATCTGACATGCCAATTAAATGGGCCTTGTTTCCATTGCAGATGTCCACAGTGCACAATGGAGTAGGTACAGTTTTTCTTTTAGCCATTAACAAATATTTCTTTGCATGGAATCGTTTATTTGAGTCAGAGCTTTGGCGTGTGAGCAGATGCAGTAATGAGATGACACATTTTATTCTCAGCATGATGTGTGATCTTTTGGTGAGGCATAATTTGTTGTGCACATTACTAATTTATCAACACATGTATGAGTCTTCCTTGTCCAGAATAAAATGATCTCACCACAGTGATTGGGGACTTGGTGTGAAGGGGAGGGCAAACGGGCAACACCAGCCCAAAGGCTGCAAAACCACAGTATTTCTCCCTCAACCCTGGATGACTGACACACTGCAGGGTTCAACACAAACTCAAGCTCCTCTAGAGCCTTTTTTTCCTTTTTTTTGTTTTTTTTTTGTTTGTTTTTTTTGCATTGCATTGCAGCCAGAAAAATGCAAAAACAAATCATGACGACTGGAAATGAGGCACCTGGAGGCTCCTGTGAGATCAATAATTGCTGGAGAGATGTGATTATAATTAGCTTCTTGACAAATGTGTGTCTTCAAGAATCAAAGATTCAATTTATTCATCATTGCACAACTCAAGCTCGTATTATGAAATTACAGACACTGCTCCTCTATTCATCCCATGAACAAAAAAAACTAAAACTAAAAAGAAACAAAAAATGGTGGACTTATTTAATCATGGGATTATTCTGAAATTTATTCAGGCAATTCAATCCCATCATATCACCAAAACAGTAACTTTATGGTAGAGTTCAGTCAGAGACAGTACTTATGAACCAGTCATAGAGAAAACTAGAGAAAACTACATTTTTATCTGTATGACACCCTGACTATATCCATCCATCTTATCCATCCCTCCGTTTTATGCCAGTTATCTATTGTAAAGTCACAGAGGCAACACTTCCAGGAGGGAAACCCAGACATCCCTTTGCCCAGTGACACTGTCCAGCTTCTCCTGGGGCATTCCCACACCAAAGATATATAATCCCTCCAGCATGTTCTGGGTCTACCCTGGGGTCTCCTGCCAGTGGGGCAAGCCTGAAAAACCTCCAAAGAGGTGCAGAGGAAGCATCCTAACCAGATATCTGAACCACCTCAGCTGATTCATTTTGATGAGGAGGAGCAGCGAATCTACAGCAAGGTCCCCTGGGATCTTGTTATTTTGGTCATGATCCACACCTTATGACCATAAGTGAGGTTTGGAACATAGACTGATCAGTAAATCGAGTGCTACGCATTTTGACTCTGCTCCTTTTCGACCACAACAGTTCAAAGCACCGCTCTCATTACCGTGGTCAAGGTCTTGAACTGTCAATCTATCTCCTGCTTCATTCTACCATCATTTGTGAACAAGAGTACCAAAAACTTGGCTACCTGTACGTGAGCCCACCACCTGCGAAAACAGCTGTCAAACTTATACGCTATGTGATCCAGATGGCAGGTGAATTAGCCAATTTCTGGCAACACCAACTAGCTCTGGTACATGGAATGACCATATCAGATATCTTTTTTTACATCTACATAGCAAACCATGTCATTTTCAACTTTCATTGCTTGTATTTTCACAATTACAATTTGATTAAGTTTAAAACTTAAACTGACTTGGTCAGAGTTTAAAAAAATGTCAAAGTTAAAATGAAAATACATTTTTTCCAAGGCGCCAGTGCTACTTTGATGGTGCCATTTTGGCACAATACTTACAGTTGCTTTCACAAACACTAAGGTGACATATTCCTTAAACGTGATTAGAAATTGTTGCTTTCTGCATACATACATGACTAGTTTCTGCTCTAACCAGCAGCTCATTAACCAGTCTGATTAGCTGACAGCTATCCTCAATCTTTTTGTCAGCCAACCCAATAACTTTTTAACATTGTCTCAATTATTGTGCTCTATGTAAAAAAGAGGTTTCCCTTTCTGTTGCAACCAGAAGACCTGAGGTTTATACCACTTCATATTTTTAGGTTAATATTCACTTTTTATTGCTTTTTGAAAATGTACCAAATTATTTTCAGCTGAACATCTGTCACTTTTGTAACTATCGAGGATTATAGGATTTGTTTCAACAACAGCAGCAGAACCAGGCTTTTTCCTTCTGACCTCAGAGAATTTTTTTTTTTCCTACATTGATCACAAAAGACCTGAGGGGAGTAATTTACCTGTAATTCACACAGAATGTTGGGAAAGCAGCAGCACCACATCGAGTATTGGAGTTGTTGCTGCAGAAGGACTGAGTTCTGCAGCAATTTCAATAGTTGATGTTATATTGCTGCTTTCCCATGATGCTTTGCTGTTTAAAAGATTTCCAGCACACATGAACCCGGCAGCAACGTGAGAATAATGCTAAACTGTATGTGAATCTCAGAAACTGACAAAACAGAAAATGTATCTAATGGAAGAGAAGTCCTCATTTTTATCGCCGATAACTGAAAGGCAAAAAGGCGATAATGTTCTTGCCCATGTTTGTGTCTGTCTGTTACCAAAATATCTCATTAACCACTGGACAAGTTTGAATGAAACTTTCCAACAAAAACCACTAGAATTACAACTAAAACTGATTAACTTCTGGAAAAAAACCAATTCAAGATGTCTGCCACAGCCAAGTTTGCAAATATTTTCTTTAAGTAATCCATTCTGACACACTGCAGTCTTTATGTGTACTCTCAGAAATCAAAGCAGGACAAAAGAGTCTGAGCAAAGTCTTTCAGGCTGCTCTTGCCTTTGTAAAAACTTGCTTACTCCCTAAAGAAACATTTTCCTACCTAACAGAGTCAGGAAGAACAAATAGCTAGGATGAACTAATTACTGTAGGAAACCAGCCAAAACGCCTCCTTTTGTCTCCCGCTCGTGCTCTGTTTCTGTCTATTCTCTCCAGCCAGACTCACCTCTCCTTACTCCATCTCTCGAGATGCGCCTGCTGAGAGCGTTTTCATGTGTCAGCTTTCACAAGACGAATGGTCGACATCTGCCACCGAGCCTCGCCGGACATATTACCTAAGACACCAAATAATAACCTCCACACACACACACACACACATGAAAAGCGCTATGAAGTGGAGCTTTGCCTGGCCTTAAATGGCCTAAAAGACCTGACCTTCTGGTCACAGCCATGATCACCCCCACGGGTACAGGTGACATCTGGCTAGGTAATGTGAGCATGTGTGTGTGTGTTTTCTGCAACATGCATGCTCATATTCTTGCTTCCCTCCATGATAGAGCAAGCTATTCATCCATTTCTCCCTTTTGCCTCTTTGCCTGCGTGTCTATACTGTTGGCACGAGAGCAGGTGCCGCAAGGAGCCCAGGCAGCATGAGAAGGGCCAGTGTGCCCCCAGAGTTTGACCATCTGCGTGTTATTGCTTGTCATTAAGGTTTCTAATTCAGTGGTGTCTTGGGGATTAGCCAAACGAGGGCAGAAAATGTCATTACGCCATTCCTCCCGCTGAGCTGCCGTGACCATATTTACATATTTATACACCTTAATTGTCTTTGCCTCTCTGCCGTGACATTGAGGCAAACAGAGTTTACTGAGGGAGAGAGAGAGAGAGAGAGCTACACATGGTCAAATCACATCTGGGGGTGACATCAATTTGCAAAACCATTAGTTAATAGATGGAAAAAATGAACAAAATACAAAATAGAGGCTGTCATAGTGGTTGCTTTTTGGGTAGCTGACCATACTTCTGTTTGGTTTTTACACCCGTTTATGTTTGAGTATTCATTATTATAGCTTTTGTATTCTTAGTTATTATTTTACTTGTCCAATTCTCCTGGCTCCAGCTCTTTACACACCTGCTCCTCATTGTCAATTAAGCCACCTGCAGTTACTCAATAATCACCCCTCCTAGCATGTACTGTATTTACTCCTTGGTCACTCCAGCCTGTTGTCAGAACCTACTGTTTTTCTTCAGGCAGCCTTCTTGGTCCCTGTGGTAATCTGCTGCTAAAGGTATGTGTTCCCTTTAGCAAAATATCTTTTGGAATCAACTCAATTTACAATAGCCCCCACAGATAAGTGAATGACTCTCAGCTACTACCACACAAGATTTTAGCACAATTTCTGTAATGTTAATTAAATTATAGCCATTTTTGTTTTTCCAATGTCAGTTGGCTTTACTTACCATCTTGAACTGGGTTGGCTCCAAAAGGTAATCAGTTGTAGATGTACATCCAACAAATATTTCCTACAGGTAGTGGTACATGAGACACTTTGCTAACAGATAGACAGAGCTGACTCCAAATAGTTTATGGCAACATTTTAGACAAAAACCTTGTGGGATATGTTTGCGCTCAAGGTATCTCTTTGGGATCAGTCTCAGCTACTCCCACACAAAGTCTTAGCTCAATATATGCAATTCATATGCAATGAACAAATATATTGAGCTACTTCTTTAAACCAACTGAGGCACAAATTATTAGTATGTTTGACTTCTTCAGTGAGTGAAATATGGGTGTGGTGTCATTAAATGCACAAAAAAATATATTTTTCATTAAATGTTGCCATGGCAATGACCCCACTGCTTTTGACAAATGGTCTGAAATTCATTCATTCAGAGATAGGCAAAGATGTTCTGCTGTTGTTTTCCAGCAACCACCAGGCTGCTCAAACTATAGTTCTGCAACCTTTCTGTTGCTATAAATCTAGCCAGAATTAAAGTAGAAATCAATGTGTCTGAACCAACTGAACAACTAAAAACAAGAGCTATTGTATCCTCAAAACACATGAAACAACTTCTACTCAAGGTGGTTGTGCAGCTTTTTACTGTGCAACAGAATGATCATTAAAAGAAAGTAACTTAAATCAATCATATAAAGAAAAAAATGAAAATCTTATTTTACTACTTCATCAGAAATCTCAGCATCAGAAGTCTGCAAAGAAACATCTGAACCAGCATCACAGAAACAAGTCAAGCGAACTCTTGGGGTTTGGATAAAATGTTCTGGTTGCAGTGAGAAATTTAAATTCAATTAAAGGAAGCAATGTCTCTAGAAAAAAAAACATGGATAAATCTTTTTTTTTTTAGTCTTGTGCTGGCAGAGGGAAGTAGGTACTTCAGTGATTCCTAGAAGTAATTATCACACATCCTCTTAAAAAAAAGCCAAAAAATGAAGAAAAAAAACCCCCATCTAAAATAGGAATTTAATTATGAATCTCCTTCAAATTCCACAGTGGATGACTGTAAAAGGTGCAAGCAGAAGGTCATTCTGTGGTCTTCACAGAATCCTGGCATAAACACCATCAAAGACAGACAAAGAATCCAGCACCTGATGGGATGTTAGCACAAAATGCAACCAAGTGATAATGTGCAAAGATAAACCGTATAGATCCTGGTAATGCTTTTCAAATGTCTGAGACTGGATGCAGATTAGAAGATATTCAGACAAGTCTACATTTTTTTTTAACAAAAATAACCAACTTTGTTAGGATTTCTGCCTGTTCTTCCCTTCTTTTTCCATTTTGTTCTTCCCCTCTGGGTGGTGCTGTGGGCAACTGAGCAGCTGAGTTGCAACCCAATTCACTTCCTGCCAGCTGCTCACACCTGTGTCCAATCATCCTCATCAATGCTGCTTTTTAAGATTCTGCTCAGACAATCATTTGAAGCTCAAATAAGCATCAGTGGCTAATGTATAATAAGGTTTTTGTTTGTTTGTTTTCTTTTTTTTTTCATGAGGCTTTTCTCTCCAAATTCAAAAATCTAATGGCTAGAAAGATGAAAATTGTTGCAGGTGTGTACTGAATAACAGATGATGTCAAAAGCTTCAGTGAAACTGCTAAATGATTTGAAATATCTAAAGTACTGACACCTTCTCTGCAGCACTTGTTAAAAATGCCTTTAAATTGAATTTTATTACTAATGTGTCAGTCTTGTATTGGGGAAAAAAACAGTCTGTATTGATACTCTTCTAGAAAATCTACATAGAATCAAATGAAACTCTCCAGAGACAGTTGTAGTCTCAACCAGTCTAAAGACCTTTGATTGCTTATAACCAGTGAGGACGGAAATATTTTGTTTGTTTTTTAATTTTAGATAAATCTTGGACTTCACTTGCCCCTGTCTCCTGTCATAATGAGGAAATTAATAGATTTTACTGTTATGTAATTTGTTTAATTTTTTTCCAATCTTTGCTGGGACCCAGAACTGGCTGTGAACGGCTCCAACAACCCGACAGTAACTGGGAGCTGTCACTGGACAGTTTAGATTGCTTAAAGACTGGCCTTCCTGCCAAATACAGGTGCTGGTCATAAAATTAGAATATCATGAAAAAGTAGATTGATTTCAGTAATTCCATTTAAAAAGTGAAACTTGTATATTATATTCATACATTACAAACTCATATATTTAAAATGTTTATTTCATTTAATTTTGATGATTACAAATGACAACAAATGAAAATCTCAAATTCATCATATCAGAAAATTAGAATCTTGTGAAAAGGTTCAAAATTGATGGCACCTGGTACCACACTCTAATCAGCTAATTACCTCAAACCACCTGCAAAGGCCTTTAAATGGTCTTTCAGTCTAGTTCTATAGGCTACACAATCATGGGGAAGACTGCTGACTTGACAGTTGTCCAAAAGACGACCATCGACACCTTGCAAAAGGAGGGCAAGACACAAAAGGTCATCGCTAAAGAGGCTGGCTGTTCACAGAGCTCAGTGTCCAAGCACATTAATAGAGAGGCGAAG
>NC_051449.1:16004695-16025855 GCF_001649575.2 Kryptolebias marmoratus | reverse complement strand
GAATTTGAGATTTTCATTTGTTGTCATTTGTAATCATCAAAATTAAACGAAATAAACATTTGAAATATATGAGTTTGTATGTAATGTATGAATATAATATACAAGTTTCACTTTTTAAATGGAATTACTGAAATCAATCTACTTTTTCATGATGTTCTAATTTTATGACCAGCACCTGTATTTTACTGCTGCTGGAACAGTTTCTTCAGCCGAGTAATTTGAACATTTATCATCTGCAAACCTAGATTTTTGGGACTGTTTTTGGCACAAAGACTCCGGTCCTATGTTTTTGCTTATTTTATATGTGTATAAAAATTTTTACCTGTGGGATAAAAGTCAAGCTTAGTAGTAAAAACAACTAAAGGGTATAAAAAGTTAATTTCTTGATGGATTGTGTTTTTCCAGGTTTTCTTTTTTCTGGTTAATTTGGACAGCTGTTGTAAGCAGGAGAAGACAGAAGTAATCCCACCAACATGTCCTCCATGGGGGAAGCTGAGTCTGGGGACTCTGGAGTGGGTCTGCCCATAACTGGGGCCGAGCTTGGAGAGGTAGTTATGAAGTTCAATGGTGGCAGGGCTCTGAGAGTGGATGTGATCCACCCTGAGTTCCTCAAGGCTCTGGATGTTGCTGGGCTGTCTTGGTTGACACGCCTTTGCAACATAGTGTGGACATAAGGGGCAGTGGCACTGGATTGGCAGACTGGAGGTTCCCCTTTTAAACAAGGGGGACCAGATGGTGTGTTCCAATTGTAGGGGAATCACACTCCTCAGCCTCCCTGGTAAGGTCTATTCAGTGGTGGTGAAGAAGAGAGTCCAGTCGTTTGTTAAATCTCAGATTCAGGAGGAACACTAGACAAGTTCTTTACCCTCGCTAGGGTCCTCAAAGTTTCTAAGTTTGCCTAACCAGTCTATGCCTTGAAATATTGGAAGAGGTGGATGTGGAGGAAGATGTCTTCCCTGCTCAAGCTGCTGCCCTCACAACCCAACTTCAGAATAATTGGCAGATACTGCATGGATGAATAGATCACACTAATGTGTTTTTTTGTTTGTTTTTTTCAGCAAAACTACACAGGAACTGCAGTGAAAATAAAGCATGAAGTTGCCCCCTGGTTTAACATTTTCTCTATACTTTTCAAGTGAATATGTGTATTCCCCTGTTTCATAAGATTCATGGTAAATAATAATTTAATACAAAATAATCAGGTAGTCATCTGGCCACGACCCAGGTTTAGACTGTTATTGTTGTTTATACTGTTGCAGCAGTATCTTATGAAAAAAAAAAATTCTGTCCGCCTTGGCCTTTCAATGGTGTGTGACAATGATAGCAGGAGTAATCTCTGCCAACTTTTTGCAAATATCCTTTGTAGTTCAGCAGACAACTTGAATTTATCATATATCTTTGAGGACGGACCGTGTCACATCAGTCTGTGGTACTAAGAAGAATGAAGTAAAAATTCACCTGTAGTTGACACTCTAAGATAACAGAACACTATTGGAGAAGATTCAGAGTCAGTCTTAGCAAACAGCTAGTTTATATAATTCAGTGTTTTAAAGTCTAGGCTAAAAGACAATAAAATCACAAGTTTACAACCCACTGTAATGAAACTGTGTGCAGTCAGGAAGGAAGTGTTTAATTTTGAGTCTCTCGAGCAATTTAACTCCATGTTTTTATTACCCAAAAATGGTTGCTTTGAAGCAGGGGTGTCCAATCCTGGTCCTCGAGGGCCACTATCCTGCATGTTTTACATGTTTCCCTGCTCCAACACACCTGATTCAGTGGTTAAATTACCTCTTCATGTTCTGAAGAAGCCTGTTAATCACACATTGATTCAAATCAGGTGTGTTGGAGCAGAGAAACAAGTAAAACATGCAGGATGGTGGCCCTCCAGGACCAGGATTGGACACTCCTGCTTTAAAGTATAGCAGTTCCACATGATTCAAGAATTTTAAGCTAAAAAAATAGTCTAATTCCATTGTTGTAAGAGCAACTCAGTACATTTACTGACAACCTAAAGATCACTGTCTGTTGCCATTTCTACACTGAGTTTATATGATGGATGTCTGTAAGATTCTGAATAGTTTGCTAACATAGTCTGTTCTTGAATTAAGACGTCAGTGTGTTTTAGAAAATCTGACTTGATTTAAAACGTATTTTTCATTAAAAAGATAAAAAAAAACTCACAGCATGAGAAGAAAATTTGTTTTAAACCCATGTGTGAACTTGTATCACATATAACATGATTTATTTAGTGGATTACCTAAAACCGCTGGGACTCTCATCTGGGAGTTTTGACTGTAATTTGTCCTCTGAGGTTATGGATCAAGCTTTTCTATTAAAGTCTCATTTGTTCCACAGTTACATGAAAAATAAAATAAAATAAAAATAAATTAAAGCAATTCTTGAGATGACTACCATCAATTGAAGGAATGCAAGGCATTCCTTCAAGTTAAACAAAGATCTTTTGTGATCTGTTAGCGCTCAGAGTGTCTGTTGGGGATGACTCTCAGCTACTACCACACCAACATTTGGCTCAATATTTGTAAAACTGATTGAGTCATAGCCCTCCTTGTGTTTGCTAAAGTCAATTGAATGTGGCAACCAGGTTAAATCAGGTTGACTCCAAAAGTTAATGAGTTGTAGATGTACATTTATTGATAAGCTTCTGAGAGTCTTATGTAAACGTGTCCTGTGGTTTGAGATCTATTGCTAAGAAACAGAAAGAATTGACTTCACCAGTTTGTGTCTAAGTTTTGAACAAAGATTTCATGCAATTTCTTAGCACTCAAGGTAATTGTTGAGGATCAGTCATATCTACTGTCACGCCAAATTTTAGCTCAATATCTGTAAAATCTTTGCTATTTTAACAACTACTAGAGTTGGTAAGTGGTAGAGGCCATCTTGAATTGGATTGATTTCAAATGTTAATCAGTCGTAGAGGTACATCCAATGAATACCTTCTGAGAAATTCAATAAAATTTGTCCACTGGTTCAGCAGTACTTTTGCTAACAGACAGACAAACACTCACACATAGGCAATTACACAATTGCCCACTTTCCACTTTTCATGTGAGACAAAAGGTGAACAAACAACTTAAAAGAGCAATCAGCAAAAAACATCAGAAAACAAAACTGTATTATCTGGTTTTGTGAATTTCATGCTGTTCTTACAAATAACTGCACAGATTTTACAGACTATTAAACTCCAAAGACTTCATGTTTTTGTGCCTTCTTTAAAAAGCTGGTGAAGAAAATGGATTATTTTTATGTTGCATTGACTGATGATACAAAGCAGTGATTCTGCAGGTTAAATAGAAAAGTGCAGGCATGCTTGTGAGAACCAAACAATGGAAGAGAATTTCTGCTTGCAGTGGGAGCTTTAATAAAGCACAGATTCCATTTGTTTTTAGTGTGGAAAACTGCTCCTCTTCAAGCTTTGAGACTATCCTCCAACACACACATATTTACAGTATACGGCAGGCAGAAATGTACACCTATCCAGTTGATGACAGCCTTGTCGATTACCTTGAGTTTTCATTAGATCCAGATAAGGAGACGATGTTTTCGTGCAGGAGACAGGCCATTGTTCACTCACCATGTAAACACTTTCAGCTACAAGCTCGAGAGGAGCAACATGACAAGTGTGCGTCAGTAAATAACAGGACACTTTGCATCAAAAGTCGATTATTATTTTATTATCAGACGCTTTTGTCTGCTCGACTGCCTCAGAGTGACATTCCGCCGAACAGCCTGCAGGCCCAGATTGCAGAGGTGACTTCAGGGGGGCTTTGCAATCACAGCCTTAGGGTGAAACCATGCTTCGCCCGGGGCTCAGAGATCCACGGGCTCACTGAACATTTTAAATAAGGAGAACAGATGACTCGTATGAGTGCACGCAAACGTCACTAATAAAATTTTGTCTACCCATATCTTTGTTTCTTTCAAACCTGTGAGTTCTTAATTTGTCTTTACAAACACATCTAATGCCTAATCAAGCCTAAGCTCAAAGAAATATAGAAACATTGATATTTTAACAGCACATTTAATGTGATGCATTTTGGAGAGTCACTTAGCGGCTTTGTGATCATGGAAATACTGAATAAGGTTAATATTTATGGGCAAGTGTTGATGGCATGTACAAATGCACTATGTTTAACCAGTATTATAGTAGTTTTACTCCTGAATAAAGCAGGCTCACTGTTTATTCCTTTAGCTCAGGGGCGTGAAACTCTATTTCACAAAACTGGCCAAAACTGAAAATTTAATCCAAGTTCAGGGCCAAAACCTGTCAGTACTTTGGAAAAAAACATTAAAAGTTTTTTCTTGTTTTTTTTTAGATTTTTTTATGTCAAAATATGCAATCATTAATGAGTGTGTTCATTTGTAGCAAAAAAATCTCATGACTCACTGACAAGATTTTAATGAAACCCTCAGAAAGTAATTACTGACTTTTGAACACAAAACTAGCAATAACACAGTTGGTTTTACAAATACTGAGCTAAAATTTTGGTGTGGTAGTAGCTGAGAGTTATCCTCAGCTTATACTCTGAGCACTAACTGACCATTAACTATTGGAATCAAATTTGTAAATGAAACATCTCATGAACCACTGGGCAGATTTTATTGAAACTTTCAGAAAGTGAACAATAGATTAACCTTTAGAGTCAACCCAGTTTAAGATGGCCGACATACTGTGTAAGATACTGAGCTAAAATTTGGAGTGGTAGTAGCTGAGCGTCATTCACAACACATGATGTACTCCATGAGCTAACAAGTGTAGTGAGATCTCCTGAGATAGGGTCTCAAAATATTTCTAAGTTGATATACCATATGCATTTCTTTAAGGATCGCTAGGCCTTTTACCACAGATCATCAAATTGGCAAAAAAAAAACCTCCATGGAAATCTAAACACAGTTTTTAATATTCTATTACAGAAGAAATCACAAAATGAAAAACTAAGGAAATATATACTTAAGAAGACACTTTGTAGCCCTGATGTAAACTTGAGTGATTACTCTGGTTTGAGCCTAAAGAGTTTACTGACACGACTCTCGTGTGATGTTTTCATCATTTTCATGGCAGAGAAAAGTTGCTCAAACATAAATATGTGCTGCCAAATGCAGAGAGGAAGTGGAGCAGGGGGACGATGGAACATTAAACCAGCCCATTTTTGGGTTTGTAGTTTTAGTGGTTTGTGTGCTGCGTACCCAAGAGCCATGTATAATACATCTAAAATATTAAAGGCTTAGCATTCCTTGACGGTATGCATTTTGCCCTTCTTTTCATGCCAAAGTTTTAGAGTAAGCTCATGTGTTGTTGAGGAAAGTGATGAAGTTGTAACCGTTTTGGTCAAACCTTGAAAATAAAGTTGTTCACAGTTTGATACTCAGAGCATGTTGCTGTGTGTGATTCTCAGCTGCAGCCACATCAATACTCAGTATCTGTTATAGATGTTCTGTGTTGGCTAATGTTGATTAGCAGAGGTGGCCATCTTGAATTGGACTGACTCAAAACATTGATCAGTTGTAGAGGTACGTCAAATAAATATTTCTAGAAAGTTTCTTTAAATCAGTTCAGTGGTTCATGAAGTACTTTGTTAAGAGACTGAATCATGAAAATACTCTCAGGGACGGGCAAAATCATTATCGCCCAACTATTGCATTTTGGCCTGTAAGCTACTCTGACTATTTTTGTTTTTGTTTTGCTTTGGTTTTGGTAAAGTGCTTCAAGAATAATTTTAGTCTGGGTAGCTTGACATTATCTGAAAAGATGCAGCAAAACCTAATATTTGATTTGCTCTAAATCAGGTGCACGACTTCACAGAAACTCAGTTTCTGACACCACTGCCTGGTGCACCACTCTCTACCATCTCTGTGGAACCAGCAGATAATAAAATCACAACATACTGTACCTTTCGTTTTTGTCACTGCTATAAAATCTTGTTCATTTTTGTCTCTAAGAAAAGACTGGGTTTAAAAACTCATCTCACCTGTTTTATATTTTTGGCTCCATATCTATAAATTTGAATCTTATAATACAGTCAATACTTCCATCATAACGGTCTATCAAAAATAGCCAACTTTATTCAGACACATATAAGACACAAGCATTTTGAGATCTGTGTATAAATGCACCTTTGCATGATGACAAAACCCCACAAGCACACTTTTTATTGATGTTAACTTGAGAGTTAACGATGTCTGTCTGTTAGTAAAATATGTCATGAGCCATTGGACAGATTATAATGAAACTCTCAGACAGTAATAATTGTATCTATATCTAAAACTCACTAACATTTGGAGCCAACACAATTCAAGATGGCTGCCACAGCTAAGCAATCTGGAAAAAAAAAACACAAAAATAGTTGTAGCTGTGTCCCTTTTTTGTCACCATAAGATGATCTTAGTTTAGAAGTCTGGCAAGAAAGGTGGAGGAGGACATATTCATTCAGGGAATGCTAGGCCTTTAATAATGCAATCATTATTTGATGCCTGCAAAAAAATTAAATAAACAATGTTCAGTATTCATTGTTTGCATCAGCAGTATAAAAAAAAGAAATAGAGAGATGAAGCTGAGCTGCTGAGTGGGTGTCGCTCTTTCTAAACCCTGAGACAAAAGAAGCCCATATTGTGTGGATTGCAGTGAGCAGCTGTCAGTGTTATTCTTGATCCTTTCCTGTCGCAGGCTTCTGTTCTTGACGACTCTGTTTTAATCCCTTATTTGTTTTGATGAGAAGTGGTGGAGGTACATGACAAGTGCGTGAATGATCCCCCACTGAAAGCATCAAAGAGAAGACGTATGCAAGAACACTGGGCTCAAACTATCCCCATCCTGCCAATAAAATGTCTGCAATGAGGGCTCTGCTGTACGGTTTATCCGCTGAGGTTGGGCCTCAATCAGTTCTTTGCATGACTTGAAAATGTCGTTGTTGTTGCTAGGTGTAAATTTTATCCACCGCTCAAAAGCACCGGTAGAAAAAGACTTTATCTTGATAGTTTCGGGGTCGTCAGTTAGCTACTGTCCATTCTGTTACAGCAGACCACTTTTCACGGTCATGGGTTTGACATCCCCCTGCAGCTCCAGTGTAATTAATCACATCTACTGAGGCAACTTTTCATTAGGTTGTCCCACTTCCGAAGGTATGATTCATCTCGGTTTACTGAAATGGTTTTCTAGGGCAATCGACAAAAAAAGACAAAAGGTTTTCCTCTGATAATAGAGCAGAATTAAACTTTGGACAGTACATGGGTACGAATCCCACTTTTTTGTTTGAGTCCACCAATCTACATTTTTATCTTGTAATTAAGCTGGCAGAGGAACTACATTTTCCTGGTTCATCCCTGAAGAGGAACATTTTAAATATCTTAATGTATTTTTTTCTCCTTCTTTGAATCGAACATGATTACAATGATTTATATAACAATGTCTGTAATGATCTCAACAGTTGGTTTTCTCTCCCCAACAACTCGTGCATCAGTGGTTAAAATGAAGATACAACCTAGAATTAATTTAAAAAAAATTCAATACTCCCCTTAGCACCCCCCAAGTCAGTGGTTATCAAATGTGTTTGGAATAATAACCTTGGTTTAACCCCAGGGCGTAAGTATCCTGGTGGGTATTTGAAGAGCAAACTAATATCACTATTAAACAATGCCAGCTGCACTTTGACCCTTTAATTACACATATTATGCAGACCTACTGTGATTTTCAGAAATTATGTGCTATCCAATGTCCTCTGATATTTAATAATACTCAGCTGCTGGTAGAGCAAAGACCTCCTGTTTTCTTTCAGTGGCAAAAAAAACACATTTGAGGTGACATTTAGGGTGACACCGACCTATGTTTGTTTCAAAACTGATCTTCTATGTACTTCCTACAGGGTTTTGTAAGTGTATTTAATTATTTTATACTCAATTCTGTGTACAAAACTCTCCACCCAAAAGAGATTTAGAAGAAAGATGTCCCTGGAACTTAATTTGGAAAGCAATGTGGAAAAATATTATGTTTAATAATTTAGATCATCAACTAATTTATTTGAATCATAACCACAGAAGTTACTTTACTTCTGAAAGACTTTAAAATACGAACAATCTACCATACCCTTGATGTATATTGACCTCTCTAGGAACCTCTGAAACCTGCTTTTATGTGTTTTGGGAATATTGACCAGTGGCCTTTTTTTTTGGCAAAGAATTCCAGCCCAGGTGTCAGAGACATTTCCTTTGACTTTATCTGTAACTGCACCGACTTTGTTGTTGAATGACTTCTCACATCCTCCAACTTTACCAGAAAAGAACCATCTTAGCTGACCCCACAGCTGCCAAGAAATTAGCTCTGAGATGGAAAGACTCCAGGAAACTCACAATTAACCACTGGTTACTCACATTTCTTGATTTAGTTCATCGAGAGTTAAGTGGTACGAATAAAATACCTAAAAATTAAACTGTGGAGACAGATAAATGAACAACTGAAAAACAAATGTATTCCTGCTCCAATATACTCATTGTAAGTCTTTATTTGTTCATGATATACACATATGTGCATGTTTAATATCTCTCTATAATTGATTTTTATAGATAACTAAATTGTAGGTTGGTCATGGGGTGGGTGTTTTAGTTCCAGTTTTGTGTTGGATGAGATTTATTTTACATATACTTCTTTACTTGCATACTCCTGTAACTGGCTTTTTTCCCAACTTTTATCTGTTATGTTGTTTTTGTGGGGGAAAAAAACAATTAAAAAAAGAGTACTACTGAAAGTGAGAAGATAAAACATACTTGGTTAGGTTTTATAAGGACATCTAGTTTATACTAAAATGCTTCATAAAAATATTTTTTGTTGTTGTTTACTATTGCAACACACAGCAGATCTAGGTTTCTTTTTTTCATACCTGCATGTCAAAATAAAAGACACTTCATGAGTGTTGCAAACTGATGCAACAAGCTGCTGACCAAGTATCAGTGTGTGATGAGCTGGTTGCTTTGTCAGAACACCAAGGTTTCAACCCCCTGGGAGTGAGAGCAGACTGACTTACACCAGACTCCGGATCCTTTTTTTTTTTTCTTCCATTTTTAGGTTTCTGTTTTTTCCCCCCTGAAACATTACTTTGGGTATGGGTACAAAGCACACTCCTGAGTGTGCTTTGTTAACATGTTAACATGATCTTTAACACACACACATCGTTACTGTTAAAGATCATGTTAGGACCCGAGTATGGCATTTATTGGGCCAGAGAGTCCACAGCCATGTGCTGCCCTGTGCCGTGGCAGACTTGAAAGGAAGGAACGTTTCAGCAGTTCAGGAAACTGAAAAGATGTTGAGAGAAGATGGCGGCAGCAATGTGATGAAAGCATAACATCAAGAAGAAACAAACAAACCAGAGTGGACGGGAAGTAATTAAAAGCAGATGATTAAAGAAAATGTAGCTTCAAACCTTGGAAGTGAAAATAACCCCCAAAAAACTATAAGTTTTCTGAGTTTCAAAAGTCAATAAAACCAACTAAAAACTGTATTTAAATGTATAAATTATCTTTAACACACTGAACTTAACAAGTGAAGTGATTTCTGATTTGTACACAGGACCAGAGCTGAGAAACTGGAATTAGCTCAAATGCAGCTGTAACATTAATTGTATTATTAATTTTAAATGTTAAATTTCTTCCCTCAGGCAATGTGCAGCACATACAGCCCCCCTTGTTTCAGAATCTTTAAGCTTGATGAGTGACTTCAAGTCGCTGCAGTCTTGATTATTTGATTTGAGGAACTCATGGAGATTTGTTGATGTGAGCCTTAAAATAGATGCTAAAAAAAAAAAAAAAGAGTACAACTTCTATCTAAGACGTTCCCCAGGTGCCTTTCTAAATAAAATGCTGCCTTGCTTGCGGTGAGCATCCTCACTCCTGCAAGTGATGAATGCTTCTTGTAGCTCCAAGTTAACCAAGTTCATATCATATTGAAACACTCCCTGGAGCGTTGCCATCAATCAAAGCCTCTCCCAGTAGCTGTCAAGTGATTCTGCTTGCCTTCTCCTGCTCCTGTGTGTGTGTGTGGTTGTGCCACAACAATATCCGGCCTACCTCATTTGCTTCCATTACAAAGGCGGCACAGGCTCTTTCTTATTTCCCTCCTGACGCCCCGGGGCCACCGGATTCAACATGCTCTCCACTCTCCAGCCTCCCTTTAACCACTTACTTATTCATCACAGACTCATAGGGCTGAAAGACAGCAAATTTTGTAAAGGGAAGCAGCCCAGATGGACAAACAGACAGGAGTGTATGCTCCACTGTGTGTGTGTGTGTGTGTGTGTGTGTGTGTGTGTGTGTGTGTCAGTGGACACATTTGTCCGAAGCAATGAGAGTGAATTAGAGGGTTTTAAAAAAGGGGGAGGAGGGATGTATTTCTAGTTTCATTAGGCAGCTTGTCCCTTTGGGCTCAAACACTCAGAGCTCAGTGTATGAACTGCCCTCCCTCCTTCACTTCCTTTTTTTTTTTTCTTTTTCACTTCTCTTGCATCCCACGTCTCGGTCCCCCCCCCCGTCCGTCCGTCCCGGCCCTCCTCTCTCCTGTGTCTCCCTCCTCCTGTGTCCCTGAGTTGGCATCCTGGCTGCCCTCACCTCCACTTCTCCATCCTCTCTCCGGCGTTCAGCCTATCGCAGTCGAGGAAGGTGTGGCTTCCCGCCACAGGAAGGATGGACAGAGCTTGTTGAGGAGAGGAGAGAGGAGGAGAGGAGAGCGCTGGGGAAAAGAAGAGCTGCGTTTTGTTCCTGAGCTTCTCGGAGAATCAACGAAAAAAAAAACGTGGCGTAGTAAGACTGGGAATAATAATAATAATAATAAAAAAAACACTCAGAGAGAGAAAGGGAGGAGGATGTTTTAGTTAGTAGCCATACCTGCGCGTCTCTGCTCCTGCTGCAGGTGCGCTACATCCCCTCTGAAGAGAGTTGCCTTGGCTAAGATATCCTCCTTGGATTATTTCTCATCCTCTGCTTGTTTTGCAGAGCAGAACTGGCCACAGTTCTGCTCAATTGCGCCACAGTACTATCTGAACTCTTCTCCCTGGCTCAAAAGCTCAATTCGGAGCTTGGTGAATTCGCGGACTGCTCCCCTCAGACTATCTCTGAGCGCGGATTGCTCTCTGCTCTGAGAGGAGAGATCTCCTTCCCCGCCATGAGCTCCAAACTTGAGTGCTGACTACTTCATCTTTGTTTTTCACTGATCAAGAAGGGGACAATGTCTGGATTAATAATGCAGCCGCCGTTCCACGCGCTTCTGGGCAGCGGGGAAGAGTGAGGAGAGAGAGAAAGAGAGAGAGGAAGAGGTGACGAGGAGGAGGTGGCGTTTTTTTTGGCTGCCGTCCACTTGTTCGTTGGCGCATTTGCTCGCTCGTTGCTCTCCGATCTTTCTTCACTGGATTCACGGACAGACAGCAAAAGAGAGACGCGCGGGGAGGACTGTGTTCACACCCTGGGTGAGTCTGATTTCCAAAATTACGATCAGGGTTTGCGGCGGGAGGAAGGGTGGAGGGATGCAAACGGGGTCGCTGCTGTGCGCTTTTTTTTTTTTTGTGCCATGCGCGTTTTTACGCACAGCGCGCCGCTTGGGTCGGTGGGCAGGAGACGAGGAAGACGAGCTCTGGACGGTCACAGACGCGTGACCGAATCATAGAGGCTGAGAGAGTCGGGAACAGACGGGCATTTTAATTTAGATGGATCTCATGAAAGGCTCGTTTGGCCGTTTCGACACCCTGAGAAGAATGTTGCGCAAAAATAAAAGTCACATCAGATGTTCCTATTAGATGTTTTAGACGTAACCACTCTTTCCACAAACTGTCCGCAGGTCATTTTTATGCTCAGTTAATAAAAAGTGTACGAAATGTGCACTTTACTGTAGAGATTTTCCACATTCTGTTCGTGCTTTGGACACGTGCAGTCTCATCCCTTCTTCAGGTTGAATCTGACTTGTCCTTCAACCTTTGTTTTGCCTCATCTCCCCGCCATGCGTGCGCTCCTCCTGTCTTCTGAAAGCGATTAATGCCTTCCTGTCTGTCTCATTCCTACACGAATGTCTCTTTCCGCGTGTGTGTGTGCGCGCGTGTGATGTTGATGCTCCATCAGTCACCCTGAATGCCTGCCTCGCACTGCACAATTTCTCACAAATTCTCTGAACCATGTAAGTACAGCATTTACCTGTCAGCTACTTTGTCGAGTCGGCTGTACGTGGTTTCAAGAAATCCTCAGAGAGAGGGGAACAGGGGGTGGAGGGTTACTTGGATTTGTACTGAACACCCACTGTCCCTGGCACAGAGCTCTTTCCCCTCCAGAAGAGAACTTGTTAAACAAACAGTGGTGCGAGATTTTTTTTAAAAAAGTGAAAACTCATCTCAAGGAGTGCTCAAAAGACAAAGATCAAATCTGCAAATACACCATAAAAACCAAATCAGCAACACGCCCACGCACAGTTCCCATACACCTGGTGAGCTCTTGTCATCCTCCTGCTATGGGTCTAAGTGGAAGTGACACGTGCTGACAATACAGACATGTCTGTGACACGCTGTAGCTCTGAGAGTGCATGACACACAGGGCTCTAATAACATGTTGTTTAATGGCAGCTAAAGTGTACATCCAGACTAACATCAGAACTGAATTGAAAAGAAATGCTCCAAGCTCCAACCACTGATGAAGACAGAGGAAGTGTCCATTAGAGAAGGTGCTTGAGTGGGAGGGGAGGGGTTCGACAAGGCCAACTGTAAAACACACAGTGGCACACACGTGTGTACAAAACTGAAGGTGTTTATCAAAATTTAGACTGTCTGAAACAACCTGAAAGTGTGGGTACAAAGTGACCAAAACTACAAAAGTGCAATTTGTCGAAAGTACAAATTGACCTGGAGCCAAAAATATCTACATGCTGTCTGTAAAAGCTTAAAATGACTAAATTCTTCCTTCAGTGAAACCAGTAGATTGTCTTGTGAGCTCTGTGTGACACCTGGTATCAGTGGCCTTTTATTTTTCATATCAGTTAATGCCATCCGAAAACCTGAAACAAGATATCCTGATGATGGTCTTCGTGATCAATTTTTATTCCAATGTCAGCTGCACAAGACCTCAACTTCCAAACTATAAATTAAGTATTCCCAATCCACCAGTCCACAGAAAATGAAAGCAAATTTATATAGACCAACCAAATTGTTGCCCCATGTAATCTTATGTTTCTGGAAATCACGAAATTGTGGCAAACTCAGAAAAAAACAACACCGCATTAAGTCACTAGAACTAGTTTTAATTGTACTAAAATGCCAAAAAAAAAACAAGTTTAAGATTAAAGCAATAAAAAATAACCAGTCAAAAGTCACATCTACCCATTTATTTTAAATGGGTAGGTGTTTCTGTACTGGACAGTCTTTCCAGTAATCAGCATAAAACCAAATCTGTTTTAATCCACTGAAAGTAGTCACAAACAAATGGTCCAGTGCGTTTGTTTTTAATTAAATCTCCTAAACAGCACGGTGCCCTGCCTATGAGAAAATTACTGCACGTCTTTTAATAATAGAATTGCGTGTTGCCTTATGAGTGTGCATTGTATTGATGTTTTTAAAGGTAGTGAGAGCATTATGAACTCATTGCTGTGTTTTTTTGTATTATAGAATATGCTGACAATAAAGAAAAAAATATCTTTTAGCATTTTAAAACAAAGCCACAGCTTTCAGTAAAATAAAAAAGTCTGTGATTGAACTTCCCCTGTGATGTTAGATGATTAGCAGAAGACTGGAATGGTTCCATTTTTTAACAATATACAAAAATGGATTAAAAACTTCAAATGTGAACAAATCATGTTTTAAAACTTGGAAGGAAATGTATGCACTTTATAATTCTCTCTATTGGCCTCCTTTTCCTCTCAATAAAAATGCATCTCAGAGCACTTACATAATATCCAGCATGTTTATTGAATACTTGCCTAAAGCCATGCATTAGGCCACACATTACACCATGTTATGTGTGTAGAAAGGACCTTAATTCAATTTGGTTACTGTTTGGTTCTTTGGTTTAGCGTCATAAATCCATAGTAGGTGGAATGAAACCTAAGAGTCACTCTTTACTGATATTCATTCCTTCAGCATGGCAACATTTGAGAAGCCCAATCAAATTACAGCTAAATCAAACCACCTTTCATTTAGCTCTGGACCCTGTGGAATCCATTTAAAAGCCTTTGACGCTCCTCAGTCTGCTTCTTCAGAACTGATGTAGGTGAGGAAAAATACATTCCTCTGTACTGAAAAGACTTATATGGTTGTATTAGCACATGGCTGAACTACACCGATCTGAGCAGACCTGTTTCATTACCTACATTAAACCTTCTGAAGATATTAGTTTAGAATTAAAATGGAAACATGTGACACTGTTCATTTTTCATAACACCTGTCTTCTACACACACACACACACACACAAAAAAACCTTTGACCTGTCAAGTTTATTTCATCAAATTACTTTTTTTGTTTCAGATGTCTCTCGTTCACTCTAGGTGACATAATTAGAGGATTCTTCTGTCTGACCTTCTAAATGATCCAAAAAGTCCAACTTGGATCTGCCGTTTCTCTCATTGGGAGTCACTGTGCACAAAAGTGCATCAGCTAAAAGCACATATTTAAATGTAAATGTGAGTACTCAGCATGCATGCTCTTTAGTGATTGGCCAAAGTATATGATATGTTTCTGTCCTTTAAAAGACAAGGACATTGTGAGATACTGAAAATCTAGCCTGTTCAAGAACTGAGACAATGCAGAGAGCTTTCACATTAGACATCAGTATATTGAAATAAGCAAAGTGGGGATTTTTTTTTCATCACAAGTGAATGCTTGCGTTGAAACAAAACAAAAAAAATGCTTATCATTCCTTGAAGAAATGCGCATCGCCCACTTCCTTTCATGACAGTTTCAGACTAACATAATCTTATGTTGATAAATGACAAATTTGTGGTCAAACCATGAAAATAACACTATCTCATGTGATATTGCGAGATGTCCTGCTCAGAGCTCAGTGTTGTAAATGACTCTCAGCTACTATCATAAAAGAATTAGCTCATTATCTGTAAAATCAACTGAATTATTGCTATTTTGGGGTTTACTAAGGTTGGCCGTGGTGGTCATTTTGAATTGAATTGACTCCAAAAGTTATTCAGTTGTAGCTGTACATCCAGTGATTACTTTCTGAAGGTTTGAATAAAATCTGTCCAGTGGTTCATAAGGTAATTTGCTAAAAAAAAAAAAAAACAGACAGGATTGATTTTAAAAAGTTAATGGAAAACCTTTAAACAAATATCCTATGCAATCTGTTAGTGCTTTTTGTGTTGAGGATCAGTTTCAGCTACTATTACCCTAAATATTAACTCAATATTTGTAAAATTGTTTGAGTCCCAACCCTTTTTGTTTTTGTTTGTTTTTTAAGGTCAGTTGGATTTGGGCTCCTCACACACAGCAAGACATTATTGTCCACCTTCACCCTTTCGCAGTGGGGGATAATCACAATTCTGCAAAGTTTAATCTTCCTACAGTATATGCTATAAAGGTGTCGTGACAATGGGTTTGGTTCAGGTAGAGCTGACAGAATATCCAACTTTTCGACAAAGTATGCTGAACTGAAGTGGAAACATCAATGGATTGTTTGGTTCATGATAATTTAGAGTAATTTAAAAACAATAAGTCCATAATTCTGTTAGAGCAGCAATTCAATATTTTAAAAAACGCACTGCAAACTGGATTCATTTAGCTTCACTTACCATTAAAGCGATCAATAGCTAACATCAACATCAACATTAACAGTTCTCCTTATTTCTCTTTTTTATAACAAAGGCTTTTGGGTAAAGAGTAAAAAAGGATCCAATCTTTAAATGAGTGTTGGTGTGTGACTTTTGTTCCTCTTGAACAAAGCACCATTTACAGCCTTTGTGTTAAACTAAGCTAACCAGCTGAACAAAAGGAGTCTTAATTTTCTAACACATCGACAGTAACAGCAAAATTATGTTATGAGCATATTTCACAAATTTGCTGATTTAAGGCAGAGAAGAAAATCAAATGGAAAGAGTAAATGCAAGGAAGAGGACCAAATGGTGGAAGTTGAGTAAGGAAGAATGTGAACAGTTCAGAAAGGAGCTGCTAAAGGCTCTGGGTAGTAAGAAAGAGCTTCCAGATGACTGGGCTACCACAGCCACAGTGATTAGAGAGACAGATAGGAAGGTACTTGGTGTGTCATTTAGACAGAGAAAAGATGATAAGGAAACCTTGTGGTGGAATGGTGAAGTGCAGGAAGTTATCTAGAGGAAGAGGTTAGATGGTAATGTTCTAACAAGCGAGGAGGATGTGATGGTAAGATGGAAGAAGTACTTGGAGGAGCTAATGAATGAAGAGACTAAAAGGGAAAGTAGAGTAGAGGCTATAAAATCTGTGGACCAGGAAGTGGAAACATTTAGTGAGGATGAAGTCCAGTGTGGAGGTGGAATTGCATGAAGGATTGGCTCTGAGCCCCTTCTTGTTTGCTCCAGTGATGGTAAAAGATGAGGAGAAAAGTTTTGTGACAAAGGGGTGGCAGCAAAGGTCAAAGGAAAGGTTTACAAGACAGTGGTGAGAGCAGCTATGTTATCTGGTTTAGAGACAGTGGGACTGACAAAAAGACAATAGACAGAACTGGAAGTGGCAGAGCTGAAGATGTTGAGGTTCTCCTTGGGAGGGACAAGGATGGACAGGATTAGGAATGAGGTCATCAGAGGTACAGCACAGGTTGAAGGACTGGGAGATAAAGTTAGAGAGGCCAGACTGAGATGGTTTGGACATGTGCAGAGGAGGGACAGTGGCTATATTGGTAGAAGGATGTTAGAGATGCAGCTGCCAGGAAAAAGACAAAGAGGAGATATATGGATGCAGTTAGAGAGGACATGGAGGTAATTGGAGTGAGGACAGAGGACGCAGAAGACAGAGTTAGATGGAGGAGGATGACTCGCTGTGGTGACCCCTGAAATGGCAACAGCCAAAGGAAGAAGTAGTCTTTAGCTTGAGTTTTAATCTCAAAGGCTAATTACAGTGTGTATTGCTGTATTATTGTGTAATTTTCAAAATTCAGGTGGACAATTTTAAATTTTGGAGAAACCCAGTTCAAAATGGCCAGCACAACAAAATGACCTGGCTGTAAAATGGCTATAATTTAACCATTTTTACAGATAGTGAGCTAAAATTTGGTGTGGTAGTAGCTGATCAATAGTCTCCAGATAAATTCTAAGCAATAGACATTGCGCAACATTTTTGCTTTAAACTTGGGCATTAACTATTGTAGTAGTGGTGCACATTTGCACATGTTCAATCTTTACATCATAGCAAACCATTGGTAAATCATGTCAAAAACCAATCGGCTCTTTCTAGTTGAGCCACATGGTGTTTTTATGTACAGTTCATTGTGATGTGGCAGAGAAAAATCTTTAGGCAGTGTTCTGAAGCTGCACAGGAAGGTGCAATATAGCCTTCCAGTAATTGATTATTGATTGATGGAGCAACAGTATCTTGTATCTCTGTGCACTAAGAGGGTTTGTTGAGGGGTGTGATGACAAAAGTGATGGAGGTATATAGCTGAGATATAGACCAAAAAAATGAGTTGTATCTTTTTTTTGTGACTCAAACTGCTGCAAATTGTCCCTCACCAAGCCTCCATGTGAAGCCCGCTGAACTGAACAATAGCATTTCTTTATGTTGTAACAATAGTTGTAGTGGTGACCTAATTGTTAGTGCAGGCTGCAGCCACAATGCAAAGCCTTTTGAACCTTCTTGTTTTTGCACAGTCCATAAAAATTGCATCTCTGGGGTGGGAGTAGGCAGAGGGATTGAACAATAATGCTCAACACCAGTATCATGGCTTCCGCTCCAGTCTGCACTCACACTCCTCTCGGGGCAAAGCTTGTAAATGGCTTCAGTGGCTTGTTTTTAAGGCAAAAAAATAAAAAAAATACGAACGGGGCTTTAGAGTGAAAGTAGGGGGTGGCATAAAAGATGGTTAAACCCTTTCGTTTCCTCCCCTCCCCCCTTTTCTCTTGTCTTTGTACATCAAAGTGCTCGTCTCGTCTTAAAGGGAAGCCTCCTGCATCCCAGTGCGGACGTGTAAGGAGGGGATGTGGACAAACGGCCTGAGTGAGCAGTGTGAGCGCTCAATTGTTCCCCATATGTACATTAATCCTGAGCCAGGCTTCGACATGAGCTGCAGCAGTCCAAAGCCTTGCTGACATTTCAATCTACACAGGGGGTAGGGAGTCAGGGGGCATTTGGGTGTTATATGTTAGGCTTGTGGGTGGGGTGGGTTTAATACCCTTTTTATTACTGTGTGTGGAGGGAAAAAAAAGACTTCCTTTTTTATTTAATCCACTGAGGATTTTCTTTTTTTATTCTCTTTTGCTCTTTTTTTTTATTTTTATAAGCAGCTTCCAAATATTCTTATGGACTAAGCTGTTGAATAGTGTGGAAAAATGTGTCTCATTAATGACTTTTTCTTTTCTAAAATCTGCTGAGGGATTACTCTGTCTTCGTTAGGACTAAAAAAATGTTTTGCAGACGTGTTTTTAGGAACGTCAGACTCAAAATAGCTACTTTTGCATCATAGTTCTGTAAATAAACTGAACGACAAGAATCTGGGAAAGAAAAAATTTGAAAAGCTAAAATCCACGGAGGAGTCTTGGATTTGTTTGTCATCCTAAAATATGCACCCCAAGACCTGTTTTTACAGTCAGACATGTTTTTGGTGCTTTCGGCACTGACAGGATAAACTCCAGATCTGATATGATAGATTTTTCACACAGGCTTCAGATTCATGGAAGATGTGATTTTATATGCAGTGTTGTTGGTTTTATGGATTTTTATGATTATGCTGCTTATCTTATTTAAGGCATTGTTGAGTTTACAGAATTCCCTGCACAAATTTAAAACGTGCCTTGACTTTTGGGTCTTTAGCCTTTAATTTTCTATATTGACTCATTCAGAATGCCTGAAAATTTGACACCATGCAGAAGTAAGAAATTTTGTGAAAATACAATTTTTGTGAGATACAATTACCCATAGTATATCTTCTTCAAATTGTATGTGCCCTAAGGCAATTTATACACTAAGGGGTTTTAAAAGTAGTGGAAATAAAGACCTATAGGCCTCTTAATCTTGTGGGCAACACTAATGCAGTGAACGGAGTCGCCTCTGGGTGCAACAAAATTTACAGGACCAGCTGGAGGTGAAAACTGCCCTCTAAGCTTTAAAAACACTGCATTTGTTAAATGCTAAAGCATGGTGGTGTTCCTCCCTCCAGGTTTTGATCTTGTTTTGGATAAATCTTGGCAATCAAAAGGTTTTTAAGATCCACCCAAGCATTCCAGGTATTTTTGGGGATTGAAAATATGTCTTAAAGACATCAAACATGTCCATAAATGTCTAGTCTAAAGTTGCTTTATATTTGGTCTAAAACTATAAGTTTAGTTTATGTCTAAGTTTTATCTAGATAATGTTTTAGTGTGTTTAAATGACATTATGTTAAAAGGACATTTAAACAGCATCTAGTTTATATTTAGACATCAACTAAACTTTTACTTTTAGACCAAATATAGACCAGGTTGAGACTAGGTGTCTATGGACAGTTTAGATATATTTTAGATGTCAAAATGGATGAATGGATACTTCTAAAGGACATTGAAATAAGTTTAAATTTACGAAATTTTCACTTTTACACCCAATATATACCAGTCTGTTTAGATGTCTTTTATATTTCTTTCAACCAAACTGTATTCACTGGGAAAGACTGTGCAGACAAACCCAAACCATATTGGACGGTAATATGTGGAGTGGTGTCCTAACAGTTTCTAAAGGTTATTATCTGAGCTTACAATATTTGTATTGGACTTTCTTTTTGCTGTTCTGCTTCATTGCACTAAAAAACAGACACATTTATTGCCTCAAATTATGGTGACAAGTAAGCCAAATATTGTGATTATGTGACATGCTGATGCTTTCTTTGTGCTGACAGAGACTTTAGATCCCTAAAGAAGCAAACTTTAGGAGGCTCTTACAATTTGCCTTTAACTGTCAGCCTCCAAGAGGTTGATAGCAAGTTCTTGACCTGTAAAAGCCCATAAAGTTTACGGTTTATCCTTCTGCAGACCACTGTTAGAAGATCCTCACAACTGCTGAGCCCTAAAGATTCAGACACTTTATTGTCAACATTACCAAGGTCTTTACACTTTTCCTCTGTATCCAGCTTAGTTAATATGTGCACATTTTGATATTCATCATGTTAAAACTCAACTTTTCTGAGGTCATAATCTTTTGGCTCATAAGTGTCATTTTGTGTAAACAGCCAACACAAAGAAAAAAACATGTTTTTAATTGTGTTTTTAATGAAATTAGTACAAGATTTTTTTTTAAATCAAATAAACTCTTCATTAAACTATGCAGAAGCTTCATAATTATCCGTTTATTAGAATCGGGTGTTTTGCTGCAGAAAAATGAGTGAAACATGCCGTGCAAGTCTGCCAAAGAATAAGAATTCAAAAAATGCTGCCCTGAAGCAATAGTTCTTCTTATCCCCTCTACAAAAAAAGTTGCTAAAAAAACACCTTAGTGTTTGTGAATCTGACTTTTTTTTTTGCAGAACAGAGCAGACACGCAGCTATGTTTACTTTCCCCGTTACTTTCCCATATCTGTCAGCGAAACTCAAAACAGACACACATTTGCATAAAAATGTGGAGCATTGTAGCTTTAAGCTCATGTATATTTGATGCTGAGTGTAAAACTTGTCACCCAGGTCCTTGTGTGACGCTGAGAGAAGGAACATTAAGGAACACCAAACCCTCTCAGCTCCGAAGCAGTTTATTTTTCATGAGCTAACTTGCTCTGCAGAGTTTGACGACTGCGAGAGAATCTCCTTCCCCTCACCTTCCCTTCATCCAATTTCCCTTTAGCCTCTCCTTTGCTTCCCAAAAATGATTAGGAAAGACGTTTAGTGTGTGAGAAATACAATGATCATATGTTGAGGCATTGATCTGCGTATTGAGCTCTATCATCTGGATTCATTGGCTCTGACATCCAAACTCCCCACATTGATTTTTACTGTTGCTGTTAAAGGAGATTTACCCTCACCTACCCACCCACCCA